>NC_074672.1:45357895-45627553 GCF_029448725.1 Salvelinus fontinalis | reverse complement strand
TGATACAGGACTGTGACTGAACACCATCTTATTTTATCAAATCAGAGATAGTTTAATCATTAATTATTTAACTTACTAGAAACACTTTGGTGGTTTTATCTGTGTCGGAAATGTCGTAGTTTTATTCCTTCATTTATAATCTAAACAAGAATTACAAAAAAAATAAAACGCTTAAATGTTTAAAAAATATATATATATATTCTAACCTCTGTTACAACCTCGTCATCCCAATACCGTTTTAATGCATTTATTTCCGGGCACAAACATTGAACGAGGCCCCCTGGCCCCACAGTAACACACATCTAGCCCTCCCTCTCAGAGGGTAAAGTGTCCGTGTGGGAGAGAGGAGGAAGAAGGAATCCTTACCCCCAGCCAGTTCAAAGCTTGCTGCATTGATTACATCATCGGGAAGTGTAGCTAGAGCCTGAATGGGACAATGCACCATTAGGAGGAGAGGAAAGAAGAGAAGAGGGAGAGGGAGAGGGATGAGAGGAGAGGGATGAGGGGGATGAGAGGGATGAGAGGAGCGGAGATGGATGAGAGGAGAGGGATGAGAGGAGCGGAGAGGAGAGGGATGAGGGGGATGAGAGGAGAGGGATGAGGGGGATGAGAGGAGAGGAGAGGGATGAGGGGGGTGAGAGGACAGGGATGAGGGGGATGAGAGGAGCGGAGAGGGATGAGGGGGGTGAGAGGAGCGGAGAGGAGAGAGATGAGGGGGATGAGAGGAGCGGAGAGTGATGAGGGATGAGGGGGATGAGAGGGATGAGAGGGATGAGGGGGATGAGAGGAGAGGAGTACAACCACGCAGGCAGCTGATCTGGTAAGTGAATGGTCGTACACTGCTGCGTCCCCCCTTCCCTCCCTCTGGGGTACCCCCTGATCACACAGGCATCTCCCCCTATCTGCTCCCTGCTCCACGTCCTTTCCCCAGCTCACTCACCCCCAGTCCGTACACAGACAGCCCAAAGCCGGCCGGTAGCTGCCTCTCTCTATCTATCTATCTCTCTCTCTCTCTCTCTCTCTCTCTCTCTCTCTCTCTCTCTCTCTCTCTCTCTCTCTCTCTCTCTCTCTCTCTCTCTCTCTCTCTCTCTCTCTCACTCTGTCTCTCTCTCTCTCTCTGTCTCTGTCTCTCTCTCTCTCTCTCTCTCTCTCTCTCTCTCCCTCTCTCTCACTCTGTCTCTCTCTCTCTGTCTGCACCGCGTGACTGCTGACTAGAGTGTGCCTGCCTGCTGGCGCGATAGCCCAACCTGCACTGCAGAATTCAGGAACTGAGCTGACTGAGCTAACTGCTCACACTGCTGCTGCAGGACACTGCTGCAGGACAAACAGCTGCAGGATACACAGCTGCAGGACACACAGCTGCAGGACACACTGCTGCAGGACACACAGCTGCAGGACACACAGCTGCAGGACACACAGCTGCAGGACACACAGCTGCAGGACACACTGCTGCAGGACACACAGCTGCAGGACACACAGCTGCAGGACACACTGCTGCAGGACACACAGCTGCAGGACACACTGCTGCAGGACACACTGCTGCAGGACACACTGCTGCAGGACACACTGCCGCAGGATACTGCTGCAGGATACTACTGCAGAACACACCGCTGCAGGATACTGCTTCAGGACACACTGCTGCAGGACACTGCTGCAGGACACACTGCTGCAGGACACTGCTGCAGGACACACTGCTGCAGGACACACAGCTGCAGGACACACAGCTGCAGGACACACAGCTGCAGGACACACTGCTGCAGGACACTGCTGCAGGACACACTGCTGCAGGACACACAGCTGCAGGACACACTGCTGCAGGACAAAGAGCTGCAGGATACAGCTGCAGGATACTGCTGCAGGACACACTGCTGCAGGACACACTGCTGCAGGACACACTGCTGCAGGACACTGCTGCAGGACACACTGCTGCAGGACACACAGCTGCAGGACACACAGCTGCAGGACACTGCTGCAGGACACACTGCTGCAGGACACAATGCTGCAGGACACACTGCTGCAGGATACTGCTGCAGGACACACTGCTGCAGGACACTGCTGCAGGACACACTGCTGCAGGACACACAGCTGCAGGACACACAGCTGCAGGACACTGCTGCAGGACACACTGCTGCAGGACAATGCTGCAGGATACAGCTGCAGGATACTGCTGCAGGACACACTGCTGCAGGACACACTGCTGCAGGACACACTGCTGCAGGACACTGCTGCAGGACACACTGCTGCAGGACACACAGCTGCAGGACACACAGCTGCAGGACACTGCTGCAGGACACACTGCTGCAGGACACACTGCTGCAGGACACACAGCTGCAGGACACACAGCTGCAGGACACTGCTGCAGGACACACTGCTGCAGGACAATGCTGCAGGATACTGCTGCAGGACTGCCGCTGTGCTGTTCTCTTCTCTGCTGTTCTGCTGGCTCACACACACACACACACACACACACACACACACACACACACACACACACACACACACACACACACACACACACACACACACACACACACACACACACACACACACTCACACCCACACACACACACACACACACACCGGCCCCCCTTCTTTCCCCCACTCAGGGATGATGGAGGGTGGTGATAGTGGAACAGAACATGTGCTCTACTCTGCTGCTGCATACAGTTTTAGGAGGAAGGGGTAGGGGGAAACGGGGTCCAGAATTACACAGGAGTTAGGGGGAAACGGGGTCCAGAATTACACAGGGGTTAGGGGGAAACGGGGTCCAGAATTACACAGGGGGTAGGGGGAAACGGGGTCCAGAATTACACAGGGGTTAGGGGGAAACGGGGTCCAGAATTAAACAGGGGATAGGGGGAAACGGGGTCCAGAATTACACAGGGGTTAGGGGGAAACGGGGTCCAGAATTACACAGGGGGTGGGGGGAAACGGGGTCCAGAATTACACAGGGGGTGGGGGGAAACGGGGTCCAGAATTACACAGGGGGTGGGGGGAAACGGGGTCCAGAATTACACAGGGGTTAGGGGGAAACGGGGTCCAGAATTACACAGGGGGTAGTTACACAGGGGGTAGGGGGAAACGGGGTCCAGAATTACACAGGGGGTAGTTACACAGGGGGTAGGGGGAAACGGGGTCCAGAATTACACAGGGGGTAGGGGGAAACGGGGTCCAGAATTACACAGGGGGTAGGGGGAAACGGGGTCCAGGACAGAGGGGGCGAGAGAGAGCGAGAGAGGGGGCGAGAGAGAGAGAGAATGCTATCAGTGCTGGACACACAGAAACAGAGAACCCCCCCTCAGTAAAAACAGAGACAGAGAGAACCCCCCCTCAGTAAAAACAGAAACAGAGAGAACCCCCCTCAGTAAAAACAGAGACAGCGAGAACCCCCCCCTCAGTAAATACAAAGGCAGAGAACCCCCCCCCTCAGTATAAACAGAGACAGAGAGAACCCCCCCCCTCAGTAAATACAGAGACAGAGAGAACCCCCCCCCTCAGTAAAAACAGAGACAGAGAGAACCCCCCCCTCAGTAAAAACAGAGACAAAGAGAACCCCCCCCTCAGTAAAAACAGAGCCAAAGAGAACCCCCCCCCCTCAGTAAAAACAGAGACAAAGAGAACCCCCCCCCCCTCAGTAAAAACAGAGACAAAGAGAACCCCCCCCCCTCAGTAAAAACAGAGACAAAGAGAACCCCCCCCTCAGTAAAAACAGAGACAGAGAGAACCCCCCCCCCCTCAGTAAAAACAGAGACAGAGAGAACCCCCCCCAGTAAAAACCGAGACAGAGAGAACCCCCCCCTCTCAGTGAAAAGAGGTAAAAACAGAGACAGAGAACCCCCCCCCCCCCCCTCAGTAAAAACAGAGACAGAGAACCCCCCCCTCAGTAAAAACAGAGACAGAGAACCCCCCTCTCAGTAAAAACAGAGACAGAGAACCCCCCCTCAGTAAAAACAGAGACAGAGAGAACCCCCCCTCAGTAAAAACAGAGACAGAGAACCCCCCCCCCCCTCAGTAAAAACAGAGACAGAGAACCCCCCCCCCCCTCAGTATAAACAGAGACAGAGAGAACCCCCCCCTCAGTAAAAACAGAGACAGAGAACCCCCCCCCCCCCCCCAGTAAAAAGAGATAAAAAGAGAGACAGAGAGGTCTTTCTGCAGTGGTGAGGTCTTCACCCTGTTACTGAATACATGTCCTTTGTCTTTCTGATGAAAGACTCAATAAACTGTATTTTATAAATCCATTTATACGTCAGCAGTTACCTGGTCTTAACCTCAAAGAGCAAACAACTGGGATGACGAAGCAAGGCCATGTATTTACATGGTGTTAGCATGGTAACCTGAAGCAAGGCCATGTATTTTCATGGTGTTAGCATACTAACCTGAAGCAAGGCCATGTATTTTCACGGTGTTAGCATAGTAACCTGAAGCAAGGCCATGTATTTTCATGGTGTTAGCATAGTAACCTGAAGCAAGGCCATGTATTTTCACTGTGTTAGCATAGTAACCTGAAGCAAGGCCATGTATTTTCACTGTGTTAGCATAGTAACCTGAAGCAAGGCCATGTATTTTCACTGTGTTAGCATAGTAACCTGAAGCAAGGCCATGTATTTTCACGGCGTTAGCATAGTAACCTGAAGCAAGGCCATGTATTTTCACTGTGTTAGCATAGTAACCTGAAGCAAGGCCATGTATTTTCATGGTGTTAGCATTAGTAACCTGAAGCAAGGCCATGTATTTTCACAGTGTTAGCATAGTAACCTGAAGCAAGGCCATGTATTTTCATGGTGTTAGCATAGTAACCTGAAGCAAGGCCATGTATTTTCACGGTGTTAGCATAGTAACCTGAAGCAAGGCCATGTATTTTCACAGTGTTAGCATAGTAACCTGAAGCAAGACCATGTATTTTCACGGTGTTAGCATAGTAACCTTAAGCGAAGCCATTTATTTACAAGGTGTTAGCATAGTAACCTGAAGTGAACACAGTCAGACAGACTATGACCTGGATTCACAATGAAACTCTAGGCAGGTGTCTGTGAGTTTAGGAAACTCTAGGTAGGTGTCTGTGAGTTTAGGAACCTCTAGGCAGGTGTCCGTGAGTTTAGGAACCTCTAGGCCAGTGCCTGTGAGTTTAGGAACCTCTAGGCAGGTGTCCGTGAGTTTAGGAACCCTATTTCACCTTCACTCAGAGACTTTTATAATAAACAAACCATACAAAATAACATGATGGTCTTTAAAACAGTGCACATACCAATGCACTAGCACGATCAATCACTCCAATGTATTTTATAAAGCCCTTTTTACATCAGCAGTCACAAAGGGATTTACAGATTACCCGGCCTCGACCCCAGAGCTAACAGTAGCCTAGCGTCCTAGACGGTCATGAGAGAGAGAGCTGCACAGAGATTTGCTGCAAGTGCAAAAGAGACACGTCTAGGAGAGAGATAGTTTTACTCTGCAGTACTGAGAGAATGATGATCCTGTCTTTCTCTCTGTCTCTCTCTCTCTCTCTTTCTCTGTCTCTCTCTCTCTCTTTCGCTCTGTCTCTCTCTCTTTCTCTGTCTCTCTCTCTTTCGCTCTGTCTCTCTCTCTTTCTCTCTGTCTCTCTCTCTTTCGCTCTGTCTCTCTCTCTTTCTCTCTGTCTCTCTCTCTCTCTCTCTTTCTCTGTCTCTCTCTCGCTCTCTTTCGCTCTGTCTCTCTCTCTTTCTCTGTCTCTCTCTCTCTTGAGGACAAATAGATCCTGTTAGCAGATAGTACATAATACATAGTCACAAAGACAGAAGCTGTATAAATATCATAAACCGTATATGATATAATGTATTCACTTATACAGACTCTTTAATTTCACCCCTATTCACGTTTCATTTATCTGCAGCTTTCATTCATTCCCCTTTTTCTCTCACTGCAGCAGAAGGTCCCTTTGTCTGTCTGTCCAGTCCCGTCCAGTGCGGGCCGTTCTTCTAGACTCATTATGAGGCATCGACTCAAATGGCACCCTATTCCCTATATAGTGCACTACTTTTGACCAGGGCCCACAGGGGTCTCAGAGTTAACTCCGACAACTCCTTCAGTTCACTGCTCAGCAGTCATATCAACTGTCCAATGAGACAATTAAATAATTGAAGCACCTGTCCTAAGTCAAAGAACCATAGAACCATATAATACACTATATAATATATATACCTATATAATATACTATATAATAAACCGATTTAATATACATATAACATACACTATATAATATACCTATATAATATACCATATAATATACTATATAATACCTATATAATATACTATATAATATACCTATATAATACACCGATTTAATATACATATAAAATACACTATATAATATCCCTATATAATACCTATATAATCTACTATATAATATACTATAAAATACACCTATAATATACTATATAATATACCTATATACCTTACAGCTATGAAGCATACATCTCAGAGAGTACCACAAAGTACGCAGAAAGCTGAAACAAGCACTTATATTAACCCCTTCCACTGACCAAATCCTGTAAACTCCAGCACACTGAGTTGTAGAATAGAATAGAACAGAACAGAATAGAACAGAACAGAAACAGAATGGAATAGAACATCATAGAACAGAACAGAACAGAATAGAACATAATAGAATAGAACAGAACAGAATATAACAGAACAGAACAGAATAGAACAGAACAGAACAGAACAGAACATAAAAGAACAGAATAGAACAGAATAGAACAGAACAGAACAAAATATAGTAGAATAGAACAGAACAGAATAGAACAGAATAGAACAGAACAGAACCCCAGCACATTGAGTTTTAGAACAGAACAGAATAGAACATAATAAAATAGAACAGAATAGAACAGAACATAATAGAACAGAATAGAACAGAATAGAAGAGAACAGAACTTCAGCACACTGAGTTTTAGAACAGAACAGAATAGAACATAATATAATAGAACAGAATAGAACAGAACATAATAGAACAGAATAGAACAGAACAGAACAGAATAGAACAGAATAGAACAGAACAGAACAGAACATAATATAATAGAACAGAACAGAATAGAACAGAATAGAACAGAATATAGTAGAATAGAACAGAACAGAATAGAACAGAACTCCAGCACACTGAGTTTTAGAACAGAAGAGAATAGAACAGAATAGAACATAATAGAATAGAACAGAATAGAACAGAACAGAACAGAACAGAATAGTGTATCTCTATCTATATCTTGAATCATCACTTAGTGCAGTGCAGAACCCCTCATGGCTGGCCCCGGCCCGGTCAGACCCTGCGACAGACGGCCCCACCAACTGCCTGATATCTGACACACTCCTGCTATTTAAAGCCTCTCAGCCCTGTCTCTGCCATGTGTTAAACAGAGGTGCCGCAGTCCACCACTACCCGCCTGGTGCACTGAGTCTGCGACAGGCGACTACTATAGTAACCGTTTGGTGCACTGTGACTGCGACAGCCGACTACTATAGTAACCGCCTGGTGCACTGAGTCTGCGACAGCCGACTACTATAGTAACCGCCTGGTGCACTGAGTCTGCGACAGGCGACTACTATAGTAACCGCCTGGTGCATTGAGTCTGCGACAGCCGACTACTATAGTAACCGCCTGGTGCACTGAGTCTGCGACAGCCGACTACTATAGTAACCGCCTGGTGCATTGAGTCTGCGACAGCCGACTACTATAGTAACCGCCTGGTGCACTGACTCTGTGACAGCCGATTACTATAGTAATCGCCTGGTGCACTGAGTCTGTGACAGCCGACTACTACAGTAACCGCCTGGTGCACTGAGTCTGTGACAGCCGATTACTATAGTAATCGCCTGGTGCACTGTGACTGTGACAGCCGACTACTATAGTAACCGCCTGGTGCACTGAGTCTGTGACAGCCGACCGGCCAATCGCTAGGTACTGTGACTGTCACAGCCGAACCACTAACTGGCTAGCTGGTGCAACAACTGACTGGGTCACCGATGCTATTAGAGCTTCCTGTGACTGTGACCGCAGACTTTTGAGTCAAACACTCATTCTATTACTACGGTCAGACAGGAATAGACATCAGCTGCAATGTTCCTTTAACAATCAACGCTGTAGAACGAGAGGTAAGTTGAGGATAAATAATGACAACACCATAATAATACCGTGAGATGACAATAACACTATCTTAGTATCGGCATTTATGGTAAATACAGGAATACAGCCCCCCCCCATAAGAAGAGTCTAAAATACAAGCACACAGTCCACGAAGAGAAGTCTATAGAACTAGCTGCATCATCACACACACAGAGAAACTTCTGCATACTCACTGACTCTCTCTTCTTGTCTTCAGTCTCTTCAGTGGAGCTGGGCTGCTGCTACTGATGCTGCTGTCTGCTGGAGGAGTTGATGGTGTGTGAGGCTTCCTTCGCGCTGCCGTGAAGTTGACTGCAGCATTGCCTCCTGAACAGAATGACATTGTTTGCTCTCTCCCCCTCCTTTCTATTCCTCTCCCTCTTTCTTTATCCCCCACTCCTCCTCCTCCTCCTCTTATTGCACTCTCTCTCTCTCTCTCTCTCTCTCTCTCTCTCTCTCTCTCTCTCTCTCTCTCTCTCTCTCTCTCTCTCTCTCTGTCTTTCCCTCATCCCCTCCTCTCTCTCATCCCCCCTCTCTCTCTCTCTCTCTCTCTCTCTCATCCCCCTCTCTCTCTCTCTCTCATCCCCCTCTCTTTCCCTCTATCCCTTACTCCACCTCTTCCTCCTCCTCCTTCTCCTCCTGTTTCGCACACGCTCACTGGCAGCACAAAATGCACCGCTCAGCATTGTGTTCTCTCCCCCTCTCTCTACCTCTCTCTCTCTCTCTCTCTCGCTCCCTCTCTCTCTCCCCTCTCTCTCTCTCTCTCTCTCGCTCCCTCTCTCTCTCCCCTCTCTCCCTCTCCCTCTCTCTCTCTCCCTCTCCCTCTCTCTCTCTCTCCCCTCTCTCCCTCTCCCTCTCTCCCTCTCCCTCACCCCCTCTCTCTCTCTCTCTCTCTCTACTGCAGCACAGCAGATCCTCCTTCATCCTTCTCTTCATTCATTTTCATAGTACAGCAAAATCATCATCACACCATCCTTTCAGAATTACAGTAATAGAAAGTAATTACAGTAATAGAAAGTAATTACAGTAATAGAAAGTAATTACAGTAATGTAAAATTATGGAAATACTGAATTTGCGATGCAGTTATTAGTAGAGAATACTGTATTATACCATAGAAATTGTTTTTTGCTCTTAGTGAAATAAGATTCAGAACAGAGCATCACTGTTTCCTATTGAATCAGTTACAGTAGAGGATAGATCATTACAGGGTAATAACCAGACGTGAAGCTGTGAGCTGTGAATTTTGCTGAGACAGAAATAGACCAAAACTTTTTTGTTGTTGATAAATTGGAACAATTGTGAGAAAGAGAGAGCCTAAATGTGCTTAAGAAATGCTTGCATTTTCTTTCAAGGTTTCTCAGACAATGCGATTCACTTTATGGGGAATTGATTTAAATGGCTGACGTAGAGCTGTCTTCTCTCTGCAGAAACAGGTATTTTTCATATGACTTTGTTCTCCTAGCTAGTGAACCCTCTCAACCTTCCCTCTGGAGCTGCTTCACATTAAACCCTAGAACCAGGAATCACTGGAAATGATGGAGCACAATGGCCTGCCGCCGTGGAAACCAGGCATCACTGGAGCACAGGGGATCTGCCGCCATGGAAACCAGGCACCACTGGAGCACAGGGGATCTGCCTCCGTAGAACCAGATATCACTGGAGCACAGGGGATCTGCCGCCATGGAAACCAGGCATTACTGGAGCACAGGGGATCTGCCGCCATGGAAACCAGGCATCACTGGAGCACAGGGGATCTGCCGCCGTGGAAACCAGGCATCACTGGAGCACAGGGGATCTGCCTCCGTAGAACCAGGCACCACTGGAGCACAGGGGATCTGCCTCCGTAGAACCAGGCACCACTGGAGCACAGGGGATCTGCCTCCGTGGAACCAGGCACCACTGGAGCACAGGGGATCTGCCTCCGTAGAACCAGATATCACTGGAGCACAGGGGATCTGCCGCCATGGAAACCAGGCATTACTGGAGCACAGGGGATCTGCCTCTGTAGAACCAGGCATCACTGGAGCACAGCGGATCTGCCGCCATGGAAACCAGGCATCACTGGAGCACAGGGGATCTGCCGCCGTGGAAACCAGGCATCACTGGAGCACAGGGGATCTGCCTCCGTGGAAACCAGGCATCACTGGAGCACAGGGGATCTGCCGCCATGGAAACCAGGCATCACTGGAGCACAGGGGATCTGCCGCCGTGGAAACCAGGCATCACTGGAGCACAGGGGATCTGCTGCCGTGGAAACCAGGCATCACTGGAGCACAGGGGATCTGCCGCCGTGGAAACCAGGCATCACTGGAGCACAGGGGATCTGCTGCCGTGGAAACCAGGCATCACTGGAGCACAGGGGATCTGCCTCCGTAGAAACCAGGCATCACTGGAGCACAGGGGATCTGCCGCCGTGGAAACCATGCACCACTGGAGCACAGGGAATCTGTCTCTGTAGAACCAGATATCACTGGAGCACAGGGGATCTGCCTCTGTAGAACCAGATATCACTGGAGCACAGTGATTACGCAGCCTTAGAACCAGGCATTCCTGCACACTGACCCCAACTGCCCTGTTACTGGCTTGGAATATTTTATTTTCACCTTGTCCTTTTCAGCATGGTTCCAGGCTCAGCAACTACAGTGAATGCGTAACCGGGACGGTGCAGTAGGCTACAGCTGGGCTTGGCTCAGTAGTATGAAAAAGGGGTGTCATGGATGATGCCTCTGTGCCTCAACTCTTTACCTGATAGGTTGCACTTAGAAGGGTGAACGGATGAATACTTTGCCGTCAAGGGATAAAAACTACACTGTTGCCGTTCACAGACACAAAACAGCCAGCCTTACACAATGGTTGACTGCATGACTGTTGAGCTGCAATGACTGTTGGAGGTCGACTGTGTGACATCACTCATCATACGCTTGTTTGTGTATCGTTGTATTTTGCATTTGCGTGACTGTTCTTGTCAATCAGTCTATTGGTCTGTTGTTACTTGTCATGTTTAGTGCTTGTTGTTGTTGGTGTTGGTGTTGTTGTTGTTGTTGTTGTTGTTGTTGTTGTTGTTGTTGTTGTTGTTGGTGGTGTTGCTGTTGTTGTTGTTGTCACTGTTGTTGCTGTTGCTGTTGTTGTTGTTGTTGTTGTTGTTGTTGTTGTTGTTGTTGTTGTTGGTGTTGTTGGTGTTGTTGTTGTTGTTGTTGTTGTTGTTGTTGTTGTTGTTGTTGGTGGTGTTGCTGTTGTTGTTGTTGTCACTGTTGTTGCTGTTGCTGTTGTTGTTGTTGGTGTTGTTGTTGGTGTTGTTGGTGTTGTTGGTGTTGTTGTTGTTGTTGTTGGTGTTGTTGGTGTTGTTGGTGTTGTTGGTGTTGTTGTTGTTGTTGGTGTTGTTGTTGTTGTTGTTGGTGTTGTTGGTGTTGTTGGTGTTGTTGGTGTTGTTGGTGTTGTTGTTGTTGTTGTTGTTGGTGTTGTTGTTGTTGTTGTTGTTGTTGTTGTTGTTGTTGTTGTTGTTGTTGTTGTTGTTGTTGTTGGTGTTGTTGGTGTTGTTGTTGTTGTTGTTGTTGTTGTGGTTGTTGTTGTTGCTGTTGTTGGTGTTGTTGTTGTTGTTGTTGTTGTTGTTGGTGGTGGTGTTGTGGTTGTTGTTGTTGTTGTTGTTGTTGTTGCTGTTGCTGTTGTTGTTGTTGTTGTTGTTGTTGTTGGTGGTGTTGTGGTTGTTGTTGTTGTTGTTGTTGTTGTTGCTGTTGCTGTTGTTGTTGTTGTTGTTGTTGTTGTTGTTGCTGTTGCTGTTGTTGTTGTTGTTGGTGTTGTTGTTGTGGAAGAGTAACAGCTGCTTCTGTAGAAGCTGATGGAGATAAAATATACCAAATAAACAAATGAATCACACCAGACATCTAATGCTGTTGTGCGTAACATCTCCACTACTGCGTGTTCTTAGAAGAGTCACTGGGAAGGTAAGGGACAGGAACACACAGTGGTGAAATGTTTCAGACAATGATCCGCATGGACAGGAAGGATCTCTGTCTCCTTCACCGCGTCTCTCTCACTGTCCCCAGAAGCATATCTCCCACATGTAGGTCTGCGTCTGATATGGCACACTACACCCTATTACCGAAGTGGGCACCTAGTCAAAAGTAGTGGACTATATTAGAAATAGGGTTCCCGTTTTGCACACAGCCTCAGTCTAGCTTACAGTGTCTGGGTCAATCACGTGACGTGTACATAGTGTCTGGATAAAATATTTTCCAAAATTCGACAACTAATATATACAAATGTTATGTTATGTAACTTTTTTTTTTATTGAGTCCTAAAAGAGTTCACAGTGAAATGTAATTAAAGCGGTCACTAGGGCAACCGTCCGAAGGCCCACATTTTAAAAAATATCTTTATTTAACTAGACAAGTCAGTTATGAGGATATTCTTATTTACAATGAGGGCCTACCCCAGCCAAAACCTGGACGACGTTGGGCCAATTGTGCGCCGCCCTATGGGACTCCCGATCACGGCCGGTTGGGATACAGCCTGGAATCGAACCAGGGTTTGTAGTGACGCCTCTAGCACTGAAATGCAGTGCCTTAGTCCACTGCGCCACTCAGGAGCCCCAAATGCAATCCATATACATATTAAACATCTTAAATCGTCACAAAACGGTCCAAAGCTTATTCTGCCATTATTTAATGTTCTAATCCACTATACTGCTATATGGGTACAACATTAAGTCACTATTTTGGATCAAATCACCTGATGATACTCATGTGACAGGATGTGACATCATGAAGACACACGTGAGAGACCCTCTGGTTAAGAAGGTAAGTCTCTCGTAAATGTTTGATAAATTTAAATTTTCATTACATTTCCACCCTCTGTTTCCACTCCCTGTCAGGTCCCCCCCCCCCCCCCAAAAACAATCTCATAATTTGGTAAAACCACTGAAAACCAATATAAATTTTGAATGATCTGAAAACCTTATATATTTAATTTCAATAGTTAAGACACACACTTGCGATCAAAGTCAGTTTTAACGTGGGTGCACAAGTAGTTGCCTGTAAAACATGTTGACGTGAGACAAGTCATACGGTAAAACCAAAATGATCATTCGGAGTCACCAGAAATTCCCTTTTTTTGAATTTGCCACTGGCCTTGAAGCGTTAAAGCAACAAACACCAAACCAACATTGACATGTGCAGACTGACTCAACGCAGATTGTTGTCAAAATATTGTTGATTATTGTACTTTTTTAACTATAATCACATTTGCTTAAAACCCAATGCATTTCAATTTCTATAGACTTAAATGACAACACATGTACATTTGCATAAAATATATGGGTTATCATTTTTATTTTACCTTTATTTAACTAAGCAAGTCAGTTAAGAACAAATTCTTATTTTACAATGACAGCCTAGGCCAAATCCTCCCCTAACCCGGACGACGCTGGGCCAATTGTGAGCCGCCCTATGGGACTCCCGATCACGACTGGTTGTGATACAGTCCGGGATCTAACCAGGGTTTGTAGTGACGCCTCTAGCACTGAGATGCAGTGCCTCAGACCGCTTCGCCACTTGGGAGCCCAATGAGAACAATATGATTCAATGTTCACCATAAGAACACGGTGGCAGACATGTCAAATGCTACTGCTCTTTAGCCATTTCTACTCCAAACATTAAATTAACTTCAACATTTTCAAAACGTAATAAACTATAACTATTTAAATGTAAATAAAAAAATAGCATACAATAACCCAGCAACGATAAAAGCAATTCTAGAACCGTTCAAGCTGAAGCACCAAACCTACATTCACATGTTCAGGCTATGCTATCAACCATAAAAACTTCAAGACAAGATAGCAAGTACACACATTTTATTTTGTTAATCTTAAGGCTAGGGGGCACTATTTTCACATCCGGATGACTGCTACTCAGGCCCAGAAGCTAGGATATGCATATAATTGGTAGATTTGGATAGAAAACACTCTAAAGTTTCTAAAACTGTTAAAATGATGTATGTGAGTATAACATAACGTATTTGGCAAGCGAAACCCAGAGGAAAAACCATCCAGGATTTTTGGTTTTGAGGTCACTCTCTTTTCAATAAGATTTTTATGTGGATCTAGATTTCTAAGGCACTTGCTTGCAGTTCCTATCGCTTCCACTAGATGTCAACAGTCTTTAGAAATTGGTTGATGTTTTTCCTTTGAGAAATGAAGAAGTAGGTCTGTTCAGAATGAGGGTCGGGTCTAGTGTTCTGTTGTGGTTGGCGCGCACGACCAGAAAGCTCGCTCCACTTTGTTTTCCTCCGGTATTGAACACAGTTTATTCCGTCTTAAATGTATCGATTATTTACGTTTAAAAATACCTAAAGATGGATTAGGAAAGTTGTTTGAAATGTTTGGATCAAGTTTACAGGTAACTTATTAGATACTTTGTAGTCATGTTGCGCAAGTTGGAACCGGTGTATTTTCAGAATCAAACGCTCCAAATAAACGGACATTTTACATATAATTTTTATTTTTATTTTTTTTACCGTTATTTTACCAGGTAAGTTGACTGAGAACACATTCTCATTTGCAGCAACGACCTGGGGAATAGTTACAGGGGAGAGGAGGGGGAGGAATGAGCCAATTGTAAACTAACTAATAATGACAGAATTAATCGAGCAAAAGGACAATTTGTGATGTTTAATGGACATATTGGAGTGCCAACAGAAGAAGATCTTCAAAGGTAAGGTATAAATTATATCGTTATTTCTGAGTTTTGTGTGGCACCTGGCGGGATGAAATATGATTGTCTGTGTTTGTTTGATGGGGTGCTGTCCTCAGATAATAGCATGGTTTGCTTTCGCCGTAAAGCCTTTTTGAAATCTGACACTGTGGCTGGATTAACAAGAAGTTCATGTTTAAACCGGTGTATAACACTTGTATGATTTATGAATTATTATTAGGAGTATTTCTGTTTTTGAATTTGGCACGCTGCTATTTCACAGGGTGTTGTCAAATCGATCCCGATAACGGGATTGGCGCGCGATGGGATCACTAAGAAGTTTTTAAATGTACTTTTTCTAGTTTGTTTTTGTGTCAATACAAGTGTTGGGTACACATCAGAGTGAAGCCAGTCGAACACCACCAGTCCTACAACACCATCCAACACCACCAGTCCAACAACACCATCCAACACCGCCAGTCCAACAACACCATCCAACACCGCCAGTCCAACAACACCATCCAACACTGCCAGTCCAACACCGCCAGTCCAACAACACCATCCAACACCGCCAGTCCAACAACACCATCCAACACCGCCAGTCCAACAACACCATCCAACACCGCCAGTCCAACAACACCATCCAACACTGCCAGTCCAACACCGCCAGTCCAACAACACCATCCAACACCGCCAGTCCAACACCACCAGTCCTACAACACCATCCAACACTGCCAGTCCAACACCGCCAGTCCTACAACACCATCCAACACTGTCAGTCCAACACCACCAGTCCTACAACACCATCCAACACTGTCAGTCCAACACCACCAGTCCAACAACACCATCCATCACCACCAGTCCAACAACACCATCCAACACCGCCATCCAACACCGCCAGTCCAACAACACCATCCAACACCGCCAGTCCAACAACACCATCCATCACCACCAGTCCAACAACACCATCCAACAACACCATCCAACACCGCCAGTCCAACAACACCATCCATCACCACCATCCAACACCGCCAGTCCTACAACACCATCCAACACCGCCAGTCCAACAACACCATCCAACACCGCCAGTCCAACAACACCATCCAACACCGCCAGTCCAACATCGCCAGTCCTACAACACCATCCAACACCGCCAGTCCAACATCGCCAGTCCAACAACACCATCCAACAACACCATCCAACACCACCAGTCCAACAACACCATCCAACACCGCCAGTCCAACAACACCATCCAACACCGCCAGTCCAACAACACCATCCAACACCGCCAGTCCAACACCATCCAACACCGCCAGTCCAACAACACCATCCAACACCGCCAGTCCAACAACACCATCCAACACCGCCAGTCCAACAACACCATCCAACACCGCCAGTCCTACACCGCCAGTCCTACAACACCATCCAACACCGCCAGTCCAACAACACCATCCAACACCGCCAGTCCAACACCATCCAACACCGCCAGTCCAACAACACCATCCAACAACACCATCCAACACCGCCAGTCCAACACCATCCAACACCGCCAGTCCAACACCATCCAACACCGCCAGTCCAACACCATCCAACACCGCCAGTCCAACAACACCATCCAACACCGCCTGTCCAACACCATCCAACACCGCCAGTCCAACAACACCATCCAACACCGCCAGTCCAACAACACCATCCAACACCGCCAGTCCAACAACACCATCCAACACCGCCAGTCCAACAACACCATCCAACACCGCCAGTCCAACATCGCCAGTCCTACAACACCATCCAACACCGCCAGTCCAGCATCGCCAGTCCTACAACACCATCCAACACCGCCAGTCCAACATCGCCAGTCCAACAACACCATCCAACACCACCAGTCCAACAACACCATCCAACACTGCCAGTCCAACAACACCATCCAACAACACCATCCAACACCACCAGTCCAACAACACCATCCAACACCGCCAGTCCAACAACACCATCCAACACTGCCAGTCCAACACCACCATCCAACACCGCCAGTCCAACAACACCATCCAACACCGTCAGTCCAACAACACCATCCAACACCGCCAGTCCAACAACACCATCCAACAACACCATCCAACACCGCCAGTCCAACAACACCATCCAACACCACCAGTCCAACAACACCATCCAACACCGTCAGTCCAACAACACCATCCAACACCGTCAGTCCAACAACACCATCCAACACCGCCAGTCCAACAACACCATCCAACAACACCATCCAACACCGCCAGTCCAACAACACCATCCAACACCACCAGTCCAACAACACCATCCAACACCGCCAGTCCAACACCGCCAGTCCAACAACACCATCCAACAACACCATCCAACACCGCCAGTCCAACAACACCATCCAACAACACCATCCAACACCGCCAGTCCAACACCATCCAACACCGCCAGTCCAACACCATCCAACACCGCCAGTCCAACAACACCATCCAACAACACCATCCAACACCGCCAGTCCAACACCATCCAACACCGCCAGTCCAACACCATCCAACACCGCCAGTCCAACAACACCATCCAACACCGCCAGTCCAACACCATCCAACACCGCCAGTCCAACACCATCCAACACCGCCAGTCCAACACCATCCAACACCGCCAGTCCAACAACACCATCCAACACCGCCAGTCCAACAACATCATCCAACACCGCCAGTCCAACACCGCCAGTCCAACACCGCCAGTCCAACAACACCATCCAACACCGGCAGTCCTACAACACCTCTTCCCCCCAAGCGAGTGAAACAGCACCCCACTGTCTTACTATATGACGTATATATAGCTGATACATGCCATAGTCTTTTTGACCCAGACAGCATCAAATACATGGGATACACATACATTGTTTCTGCCTTGACGACGATAACATTATTATCAGCCAACTGTAAAGTTTGGTGGAGGAGGAATAATGGTCTTAGGCTGCTTTTCATGGTTCGGGCCCCTTAGTTCCAGTGAAGGGAAATATTAACACTACAGCATACAATGACATTCTAGACAATTCTGTGCTTCCAACTTTGTGGCAACAGTTTGGGGAAGGCCCTTTCCTGTTTCTTCGGTGTGGAAGAACTTGACTGGCCTGCACAGAGCCCTGACCTCAACCCCATCAAACACCTTTGGGATGAATTAGAACGTCGACTGGGAGCCAGGCCTAATCGTCCAACATCAGTGCCCGACCTCACTAATGCTCTTGGGGCTGAATGGAAGCAAGTTTCTGCAGCAATGTTCCAACATCACCAGCAGCATACCACCCTGCACACCACTACTGGCTTGCCTCTGAAGCTAAGCAGGGTTGGTCCTGGTCAGTCCCTGGATGGGAGACCAGATGCTGCTGGCAGTGGTGTTGGAGGGCCAGTAGGAGGCACTCTTTCCTCTGGTCTAAAAAAAAATATCCCAATGCCCCAGGGCAGTGATTGGGGACACTGCCCTGTGTAGGGTGCCGTCTTTCAGATGGGACGTTAAAACGGGTGTCCTGACTCTCTGAGGTCATTAAAGATCCCATGGCACTTATCGTAAGAGTAGGGGTGTTAACCCCGGTGTCCTGGCTAAATTCCCAATCTGGCCCTCAAACCATCCTGGTCACCTAATAATCCCCAGTTTACAATTGGCTCATTCATCCCCCTCCTCTTCCCTGTAACTATTCCCCAGGTCGTTGCTGCAAATGAGAATGTGTTCTCAGTCAAATTACCTGGTACACACTGTACACACTGTTACCTGGTACACACTGTACACACTGTTTCTTCTCCCCCTACTAATCCTGATGTGCTTGCCCTCAGCCCGGTGTCACCAGTGCCGGTACCACGCACCAGGTATAGAGTGGGCTTTGAGAGTCCAGTGTGCCCTGTCCTTGCTCCCCGCACTAGTATGAAGGTGCGTGTCCTTAGCCCGGTGCCTCCAGTTCCGGCACCACGCACCAGGTCTACAGTGCGCCTTATCCGGCCAGAGCCATCCGTCTCCCCAGCGCCATCTGAGCCATCCGTCTCCCCAGCGCCATCTGAGCCATCCGTCTCCCCAGCGCCATCTGAGCCATCCGTCTCCCCAGCGCCGTCTGAGCCATCCGTCTGCAATGAGCCTGCAAAGCCGCCCGTCTGCCATGAGCCTGCAAAGCCGCCTGTCTGCCATGAGCCTACAGAGCCGCCCGCCAGACAGGAGCCGCTAGAGCCGCCCGCCAGACAGGAGCCGCTAGAGCCGTCCGTCAGACAGGATCTGCCAGAGCCGCCAACCAGACAGGATCTGCCAGAGCCGCCAACCAGACAGGATCTGCCAGAGCCGCCAACCAGACAGGATCTGCCAGAGCCGCCAACCAGACAGGATCTGCCAGAGCCGCCAGCGAGCCATGAGCGGCCAGAGCCGCCAGCGAGCCATGAGCGTCCAGAGCCGCCAGCCAGCCATGAGCGTCGAGAGCCGTCAGCCTGCCATGAGCGTCCAGATTCGTCAGTCAGCCATGAGCTGCCCTTCAGCCAGAAACGGCTATATACCCAGAACTGCCCCTCAGTCCAGAGCTGTCTCTCTGTCCGGAGCTGCCTTTCAGTCCGGAGTTGCCCCTCTATCATGATCTCCCTCTCTATCTTGATCTACCTCTTTATTCTGATCTATCCCTCTGTCTTGTGCTATCCCTCTGTCTTGATCTATCTCTCTGTCCCGGTGCTGTCCCTGTCATTGATGTTACTAAGGGGATTTTGTGGGGGTAAAATGAGGGTGGACATTCTTAGGGGGAGATGGAGGCTAGGATGGATTATGGTGGGGTGGGGACCTCGCCCGGAGCCTGAGCCACCACCGTGGTCAGATGCCCACCCAGACCCTCCCCTAGACTTTGTGCTGGTGCACCCGGAGTTCGCACCTTATGGGGGGGGTTATGTCACGTTCCTGACCTATTTCTGTTAGTTTGTTATGTGTGTTAGTTGGTCAGGACGTGAGGTTGGGTGGGCATTCTATGTTTTCTGTTTCTGTGTTGGTTTTGGGTTGCCTGGTATGGCTCTTAATTAGAGGCAGGTGTTTGGCGTTCCTCTAATTAAGAGTCATATTTAGGTAGGCGTTGTCACAGTGTTCGTTGTGGGTGATTGTCTTCCGTGTCTGTGTTTGTTCACCACGCGGGACTGTTTACGGTTTGTTCGGTTTGTGTAGCCTATGTTCCTATTCGTGCGTTTTCTTGTTTTATGTAAGTACGTCGTCTAGGTCTGTCTACACCGTTTGTTGTTTTTGTTAGTTTAATCAAGTTCGTGTTTTGTTAAATAAAATATGTCTGTTCTCTACGCTGCGCCTTGGTTCCCTCAATACTCCTCCTCTTCCGAAGATGAAGAGGAGGAGGAATGCCGTTACATATTCATTACACTTTGGATGGTGTGTCCATACATCCAGTTACTACAAAGATACAGACGTCCTTCCTAACTCAGTTGCCGGAGAGGAAGGAAACCGCTCAGGGATTTCACCATGAGACAAATGGTGATTTTAAAACAGTTACAGAGTTTCATGGCTGTGATAGGAGAAAACTGAGGATGGATCAACAACATTGTAGTTACTCTACAATACTAACCTAATTGACCGAGTGAAAAGAAGGACGTCTGTACAGAATAAAAATATTCCAAAACATGCTTCCTGTTTGCAATAAGGCACTAAAGTAAAACTGCAAAAAAAAAATGTTTGGTCCTGAATACAGTGTTATGTTTGAGTCAAATCCAACACAACCAACCCATCACTGAGTACCACTCTTCATATTTTCAAGCATAGTGGTGGCTGCATCATGTTATGGGTATGCTTGTAATTGTTACAAGTTTTCAGGATAAAAAATAAACGGAATCGAGGTAAGCACAGGCAAAATCCTAGAAAAAAACCTGGTTTAGTCTGCTTTCCACCAGACACTGAGAGGTGAATTCACCTGTCAGCAGGACAAGAGTTGGTTACCAAGACGACATTGAATGTTGGCCGAGTTACAGTTTTGACTTAAATCAACTTGAAAATCTATGGCAAGACTTGAAAATGGTTGTCTAGCAATGATCAACAACCAATCTGACAGAGCTTGAAGAATTTTGAAAATAACAATGGGCAAATATTGTACAATCCAG
Source organism: Salvelinus fontinalis (assembly GCF_029448725.1). Taxonomy (NCBI): domain Eukaryota; kingdom Metazoa; phylum Chordata; class Actinopteri; order Salmoniformes; family Salmonidae; genus Salvelinus; species Salvelinus fontinalis. Next base: position 45,606,619 of record NC_074672.1, on the reverse strand, counting down.
GTGTGCAAAGCTCTTAGAGACTTAACCAGGAAGACTCACAGCTGTAATCACTGCCAAAGGTTCTTCAACAAAGTATTGTGTTAGGGATGTGAATACTTACGTAAATGATATAATTCTGTATTTCATTTTCATAACATTTGCAAACATTTCTTAAAACACGTTTTCACTTAGTCACTATGGGGTATTGTGTGTAGATGGGTGAGACAAAATAAAATATTGAATCCATTTTGAATACAGGCGGTAACACAACAAAATATGGAATAGATTCTGAAGCTACTGTAAGTCTGCCATTGGCCACCATATCGGACTCCCTGAGACAGGGAGGATAGAATTCAAACTAATCCGTATCATCGTTTATTCAATTTAGACTTACAAATGAGTAAAAATATTATTATTTTACTATTATTTTCTTTAAATAATGCTCCGAAAACAAATTATTTCCAAAACATTCATGGTCGCACCAAAATAAAAAAAATGTAAAGGTAAATTTAACAATCTTATAAAAAAATCCGATTTTTAACAATAATTTATTGCAACAAACCCAGAATGTGCGTAGGTAATACTCAAGGGAACAGAAAAAGTGTTTCACACTTTAAATATTTATCTTTTTTTATTTTTTTAATCACTTTTGAAAACCTTTTTCATCATTGACCCGTCTTGCTGTCTCTCTCACTCAGCTAAAACGCCCCCCCCCCCCCCCCCCCCCCCAGCAGCATATCCCTCATCCCCTCTACATGCAGCACTGCTCAGTAATGGCATCCCTCTATAAATAACACATGAGGAGTGGCAAGGCCCAGCCCTTTTACATGTCTGATCATATTACTACTATCTCCTTGACTTACCTGACACGGTCAGCACTGTCAGAACGAACAGCTTCTCACTCCGCTCTGCTCTCATCTACTACCGAAGGGCAACGTGTACAGTATTGAGTACATAGCTACTATACATCAATGGTTCTCAACTACCTAGAAGCACATGAGGATGGTGTCCTTCAGGAGGGTGTCCGTCAGGAGGGTGTCCTTCAGGAGGGTGTCCTTCAGGAGGGTGTCCGTCAGGAGGGTGTTCTTCAGGAGGGTGTCCTTCAGGAGGGTGTCCTTCAGGAGGGGGTTCTTCAGGAGGGTGTCCTTCAGGAGGGTGTCCTTCAGGAGGGTGTCCTTCAGGAGGGTGTCCTTCAGGACAGGAGGGTGTCTTTCAGGAGAGTGTCCTTCAGGAGGGTGTCCTTCAGGAGGGTGTCCTTCAGGAGGGTGTCCTTCAGGACAGGAGGGTGTCCTTCAGGAGAGTGTCCTTCAGGAGGGTGTCCTTCAGGAGGGTGTCCTTCAGGACAGGAGGGTGTCCTTCAGGAGGGTGTCATTCAGGAGGGTGTCCTTCAGGAGGGTGTCCTTCAGGAGGGTGTCCGTCAGGAGGGTGTTCTTCAGGAGGGTGTCCTTCAGGAGGGTGTCCTTCAGGAGGGGGTTCTTCAGGAGGGTGTCCTTCAGGAGGGTGTCCGTCAGGAGGGTGTCCTTCAGGAGAGTGTCCTTCAGGAGGGTGTCCTTCAGGAGGGTGTCCTTCAGGAGGGTGTCCTTCAGGACAGGAGGGTGTCCTTCAGGAGAGTGTCCTTCAGGAGGGTGTCCTTCAGGAGGGTGTCCTTCAGGAGGGTGTCCTTCAGGAGGGTGTCCTTCAGGACAGGAGGGTGTCCTTCAGGAGAGTGTCCTTCAGGAGGGTGTCCTTCAGGAGGGTGTCCTTCAGGACAGGAGGGTGTCCTTCAGGAGGGTGTCATTCAGGAGGGTGTCCTTCAGGAGGGTGTCCTTCAGGAGAGTGTTCTTCAGGAGAGTGTCCTTCAGGACAGGAGGGTGTCCTTCAGGAGAGTGTCCTTCAGGAGGGTGTCCTTCAGGACAGGAGGGTGTCCTTCAGGAGAGTGTCCTTCAGGAGGGTGTCCTTCAGGAGAGTGTCCTTCAGGAGGGTGTCCTTCAGGACAGGAGGGTGTCCGTCAGGAGAGTGTTCTTCAGGAGGGTGGGCTTCAGGACAGGAGGGTGTCCTTCAGGAGAGTGTCCTTCAGGAGGGTGTCCTTCAGGAGGGTGTCCTTCAGGAGGGTGTCCTTCAGGACAGGAGGGTGTCCGTCAGGAGGGTGTCCTTCAGGACAGGAGGGTGTCCTTCAGGAGAGTGTCCTTCAGGAGGGTGTCCGTCAGGAGGGTGTCCTTCAGGAGGGTGTCCGTCAGGAGGGTGTCCTTCAGGAGAGTGTCCTTCAGGAGGGGGTTCTTCAGGAGGGGGTTCTTCAGGAGGGGGTTCTTCAGGAGGGTGTCCCTCAGGAGGGTGTCCTTCAGGAGGGGGTTCTTCAGGAGGGGGTTCTTCAGAGGGGGTTCTTCAGGAGGGGGTTCTTCAGGGGGGGTTCTTCAGAAGGGGGTTCTTCAGGAGGGGGTTCTTCAGGGGGGGGTTCTTCAGGAGGGGGTTCTTCAGGGGTACTCCAGGCAGAGCAAAATGTACTTGGTGGAACAGTAACTGAAAAAGTTTGAGAACCACAGTTATAGATGAATGAACCTTCGTCTTTTCCCTAACATTCCATTACTATAACATGCCTGTAAGCAGTGCCCTGGCTAATAGCTCTCTTCGTCACAGTATGAGTCTACATTGTAAGCAGATGGTTGCGGGCATAGAAATAGGTATGTCTAGAATGGACATTCCTGGTCATTCTATTAATATGGTTGCATTGTGGCTTCCTGCTACTAGTCTATTGACTCATTCATTGGTTCGTTCATTGATTCAGCCCTTCAACAGCTTTCTGAGCGTTAACCATCAGGCCAAGCTCAATCTCAATAGTCTTCAATCAAAGCAAGGTGTTAAAGTGCCTCTGGACTCACTGACTCTTGTACGGATCGCCTGTATGGCTGATTTTGCAGACGTTTCAAGTTGTTTTTCCTCCAGCACTACAGCTTTTCCTTTGGCAGTTGTATTACTAATCCTACTCACTGTACTGTCATTGGTCCTTGATTAATCTGTTTTCTCCAGTAGAGAGAGATGTAAAAATGTCTCCGGACTCACTGAGTCCAACATGGATCCTGACGTTTCAAGATTTACTTTGCAGCACAGCCACGGGGCCGAGAGATAATCACCCTCTCCTCATTGTCACGGTTACTGCAACACACTTGTCCTTGATGATTCTCTACTCCCCAGTTGAAAAGGTCACACGACTTCTAGACCCTGTAAGCATGACTAATTATGCAAACGTTGTGGTTTTAGTCTTGCTGTTTTTTGATGTAACTTTTTTGTTGTTGCCATACAACTGCTAGTGGACAATTTATTACTTGTATAAACCTCACTGCGTGTTACTATAATACACTTGTCTGTAAAGAATCGGACAAGCTCTCCAAGCTAACTTGACAGTCATTTTCAGACAGACACCTTCAGTGGGCAGAAACGTAGTCATTTCTGAATTACACAAAGCTAGAAAGTTCTATCTTACAGAAAGTTTACATATCTCTATGGGTCTACTATTAGAGACGTTTACACATCACTATGGGTCTGCTATTATAGAGGTTTACATATCCCTATGGGTCTACTATTATAGAGGTTTACATATCTCTATGGGTCTACTATTAGAGAGGTTTACATATCCCTATGGGTCTACTATTATAGAGGTTTACATATCTCTATGGGTCTACTATTATAGAGGTTTACATATCTCTATGGGTCTACTTTTATAGAGGTTTACATATCACTATGGGCCTTCCAGGACAATTAAGAAAGTCAGATTACAAATACAGTATCAACATCCTCCACGTGTATTACAGTATCAACATCCTCCACGTGTATTACAGTATCAACATCCTCCACGTGTATTACAGCATCAACATCCTCCACGTGTATTACAGTATCAACATCCTCTACGTGTATTACAGTATCAACATCCTCCACGTGTATTACAGTATCAACATCCTCCACGTGTATTACAGTATCAACATCCTCCACGTGTAACACAGTATCGACAACCTCCACGTGTATTACAGTATCAACATCCTCCACGTGTATTACAGTATCAACATCCTCCACGTGTATTACAGTATCAACATCCCCCACGTGTAACACAGTATCGACAACCTCCACGTGTATTACAGTATCAACATCCTCCACGTGTATTACAGTATCAACATCCTCCACGTGTATTACAGTAGCAACATCCTCCACGTGTAATACAGTATCAACATCCTCTACGTGTATTACAGTATCAACATCCTCCACGTGTAATATAGTATCAACATCCTCCACGTGTATTACAGTATCAACATCCTCCACGTGAATTACAGTATCAACATCCTCCACGTGTATTACAGTATCTACAACCTCCAAGGGTATTACAGTATCAATATCCTCCACGTGTAACACAGTATCGACAACCTCCACGTGTATTACAGTATCAACATCCTCCACGTGTATTACAGTATCAACATCCTCCACGTGTATTACAGTATCAACATCCTCCACGTGTATTACAGTATCAACATCCTCCACGTGTATTACAGTATCAACATCCTCCACGTGTATTACAGTATCAACATCCTCCACGTGTAATACAGTATCAACATCCTCCACGTGTATTACAGTATCAACATCCTCCACGTGTATTACAGTATCAACATCCTCCACGTGTAATACAGTATCAACATCCTCCACGTGTAATACAGTATCAACATCCTCCACGTGTATTACAGTATCAACATCCTCCACGTGTATTACAGTATCAACATCCTCCACGTGTATTACAGTATCAACGTCCTCCACGTGTATTACAGTATCAACATCCTCCACGTGTAATACAGTATCAACATCCTCCACGTGTAATACAGTATCAACATCCTCCACGTGTATTACAGTATCAACATCCTCCACGTGTAATACAGTATCAACATCCTCCACGTGTATTACAGTATCAACATCCTCCACGTGTATTACAGTATCTACATCCTCCACGTGAATTACAGTATCGACATCCTCCACGTGTAATACAGTATCAACATCCTCCACGTGTAATACAGTATCGACAACCTCCACGTGTATTACAGTATCAACAACCTCCACGTGTAACACAGTATCGACAACCTCCACGTGTAATACAGTATCAACAACCTCCACGTGTAACACAGTATCGACAACCTCCACGTGTAATACTGTATCAACATCCTCCACGTGTATTACAGTATCAACATCCTCCACGTGTATTACAGTATCAACATCCTCCACGTGTAATACAGTATCAACATCCTCCACGTGTATTACAGTATCAACATCCTCCACGTGTATTACAGTATCAACATCCTCCACGTGTATTACAGTATCAACATCCTCCACGTGTAATATAGTATCAACATCCTCCACGTGTATTACAGTATCAACATCCTCCACGTGTATTACAGTATCAACATCCTCCACGTGTATTACAGTATCAACATCCTCCACGTGTATTACAGTATCAACATCCTCCACGTGTATTACAGTACCAACATCCTCCACGTGTATTACAGTATCAACATCCTCCACGTGTATTACAGTATCAACATCCTCCACGTGTAACACAGTATCAACATCCTCCACGTGTAATACAGTAGCAACATCCTCCACGTGTATTACAGTATCAACATCCTCCACGTGTATTACAGTATCAACATCCTCCACGTGTAATATAGTATCAACATCCTCCACGTGTATTACAGTATCAACATCCTCCACGTGTAATACAGTATCAACATCCTCCACGTGTATTACAGTATCGACATCCTCCACGTGTATTACAGTATCGACATCCTCCACGTGTATTACAGTATCAACATCCTCCACGTGTAATACAGTATCAACATCCTCCACGTGTATTACAGTATCAACAACCTCCACGTGTATTACAGTATCAACATCCTCCACGTGTATTACAGTATCAACATCCTCCACGTGTAATACAGTATCGACAACCTCCACGTGTAATACAGTATCGACAACCTCCACGTGTATTACAGTATCAACATCCTCCACGTGTAATACAGTATCAACATCCTCCACGTGTATTACAGTATCAACAACCTCCACGTGTATTACAGTATCAACATCCTCCACGTGTATTACAGTATCAACATCCTCCACGTGTATTACAGTATCAACATCCTCCACGTGTATTACAGTATCAACATCCTCCACGTGTAATACAGTATCAACATCCTCCACGTGTAATACAGTATCAACATCCTCCACGTGTAATACAGTAGCAACATCCTCCACGTGTATTACAGTATCAACATCCTCCACGTGTAATACAGTATCAACATCCTCCACGTGTATTACAGTATCAACATCCTCCACGTGTAATACAGTATCAACATCCTCCACGTGTAATACAGTATCAACATCCTCCACGTGTATTACAGTATCAACATCCTCCACGTGTATTACAGTATCAACATCCTCCACGTGTATTACAGTATCAACATCCTCCACGTGTATTACAGTATCAACATCCTCCACGTGTATTACAGTATCAACATCCTCCACGTGTATTACAGTATCAACATCCTCCACGTGTATTACAGTATCAACATCCTCCACGTGTATTACAGTATCAACATCCTCCACGTGTATTACAGTATCAACATCCTCCACGTGTATTACAGTATCAACATCCTCCACGTGTATTACAGTATCGACAACCTCCACGTGTATTACAGTATCAACATCCTCCACGTGTATTACAGTATCAACATCCTCCACGTGTATTACAGTATCGACAACCTCCACGTGTATTACAGTATCAACATCCTCCACGTGTATTACAGTATCAACATCCTCCACGTGTATTACAGTATCAACATCCTCCACGTGTATTACAGTATCAACATCCTCCACGTGTAACACAGTATCGACAACCTCCACGTGTATTACAGTATCAACATCCTCCACGTGTATTACAGTATCAACATCCTCCACGTGTATTACAGTATCAACATCCTCCACGTGTAACACAGTATCGACAACCTCCACGTGTATTACAGTATCAACATCCTCCACGTGTAATACAGTATCAACATCCTCCACGTGTATTACAGTATCAACATCCTCCACGTGTAACACAGTATCAACATCCTCCACGTGTAATACAGTATCAACATCCTCCACGTGTATTACAGTATCAACATCCTCCACGTGTATTACAGTATCTACATCCTCCACGTGTATTACAGTATCAACATCCTCCACGTGTATTACAGTATCAACATCCTCCACGTGAATTACAGTATCGACATCCTCCACGTGTAATACAGTATCAACATCCTCCACGTGTATTACAGTATCAACATCCTCCACGTGTATTACAGTATCAACATCCTCCACGTGTATTACAGTATCAACATCCTCCACGTGTATTACAGTATCAACATCCTCCACGTGTATTACAGTATCAACATCCTCCACGTGTAACACAGTATCGACAACCTCCACGTGTATTACAGTATCAACATCCTCCACGTGTATTACAGTATCAACATCCTCCACGTGTATTACAGTATCAACATCCTCCACGTGTAACACAGTATCGACAACCTCCACGTGTATTACAGTATCAACATCCTCCACGTGTATTACAGTATCAACATCCTCCACGTGTATTACAGTATCAACATCCTCCACGTGTATTACAGTATCTACATCCTCCACGTGTATTACAGTATCAACATCCTCCACGTGTATTACAGTATCAACATCCTCCACGTGTATTACAGTATCAACATCCTCCACGTGTATTACAGTATCAACATCCTCCACGTGTATTACAGTATCAACATCCTCCACGTGTATTACAGTATCAACATCCTCCACGTGTATTACAGTATCAACATCCTCCACGTGTATTACAGTATCAACATCCTCCACGTGTAATACAGTATCAACATCCTCCACGTGTAATACAGTATCAACATCCTCCACGTGTATTACAGTATCAACATCCTCCACGTGTAATACAGTAGCAACATCCTCCACGTGTATTACAGTATCAACATCCTCCACGTGTATTACAGTATCAACATCCTCCACGTGTAACACAGTATCGACAACCTCCACGTGTATTACAGTAGCAACATCCTCCACGTGTAATACAGTATCAACATCCTCTACGTGTATTACAGTATCAACATCCTCCACGTGTAATATAGTATCAACATCCTCCACGTGTATTACAGTATCAACATCCTCCACGTGTAATACAGTATCAACATCCTCCACGTGTATTACAGTATCAACATCCTCCACGTGTAATACAGTATCAACATCCTCCACGTGTAATACAGTATCAACATCCTCCACGTGTATTACAGTATCAACATCCTCCACGTGTAATACAGTATCAACATCCTCCACGTGTAATACAGTATCAACATCCTCCACGTGTAATACAGTATCAACATCCTCCACGTGTATTACAGTATCAACATCCTCCACGTGTATTACAGTATCAACATCCTCCACGTGTAATACAGTATCAACATCCTCCACGTGTATTACAGTATCAACATCCTCCACGTGTATTACAGTATCAACATCCTCCACGTGTATTACAGTATCAACATCCTCCACGTGTATTACAGTTTCAACATCCTCCACGTGTAATACAGTATCAACATCCTCCACGTGTATTACAGTATCGACAACCTCCACGTGTTTCAACTTGAGTAGTGCAGTGTTTGTAGTGTTCCACTGCGTCTCACCAATGCCTATTCTTTTTGCTGACCTTGTTTTTGCTGAAGCAGGGCAGATTTCTCCCATAGCCAAGCCTGCCTACACGGCTTTAAAAAATTGACTCAGTCAATGATGCAGACGGACAAGTGAGGTCATTCACTAGCTAAGGAGCAAATTTGTTCTAGACATCGAACAATTACATAATTTGTACGGAAGAGTTTGAACTTTGAATCCACAATGTCCCTTTTACTTCCACAAGCATACCTTCGCTTTGAGGTGAAATATTTTCACCTGGAAGCACAACTTTCTTTCTATACATGAATGAACTATATGATGCTTTAAGGTTATTGCTGATATGGACTATAAATCATGATTGTCTTAAATAGGTTAAGTGTCAGGAGCGTTAAATGTCCTGTCAGTGATGTGTGGCGTTAAAAACAGGCCTCTATGTCTCACTCAGCATTGAAGAGATTGGATTTACAGCCCATGTGATGATATATAGGTGTTCTGTACTAAGGCTGCAGCTCTGTGACTGGCTAGACCTGACTGATCCATGTCATCGTGGATAGGTGTTCTGTCCTAAGGCTGCAGCTCTGTGACTGGCTAGACCTGGCTGATCCATGTCATCGGGGATAGGTGTTCTGTACTAAGGCTGCAGCTCTGTGACTGGCTAGAGCTGGCTGATCCATGTCATCGTGGATAGGTGTTCCGTACTAAGGCTGCAGCTCTGTGACTGGCTAGACCTGGCTGATCCATGTCATCGTGGATAGGTGTTCCGTACTAAGGCTGCAGCTCTGTGACTGTCTAGAGCTGGCTGATCCATGTCATCGTGGATAGGTGTTCCGTACTAAGGCTGCAGCTCTGTGGCTGGCTGATCCACATTGGTAATGAGCTGTGACTTTGTGATCCCGGCTGCATTTTTGATTATCTCCCATAGTTCACAGCAACATGGTGACTCAACCAAATACAAGTCGAGAAAATAGACTTTTGGCCTGATCTATTGGTTCAACATTTTCACATCTGGGACCAGGATAAAAGTACCAAAACAACTCAGTATTTGTTTAGATTTTGAATCTTGGAATTTAACTTATACATTGGCTGTTATATTTCATGGCTGTTTAAAAACATTTATTTAGTAGTAGACCCATAGGGATATGTAAACCTCTATAATAGTAGACCCATAGAGATATGTAAACCTCTATAGTAGTAGACCCATAGTGATATGTAAACCTCTATAATAGTAGACCCATAGGGATATGTAAACCTCTATAATAGTAGACCCATAGTGATATGTAAACCTCTATAATAGCAGGCCCATAGAGATATGTAAACCTCTATAGTAGTAGACCCATAGGGATATGTAAACCTCTTTAATAGTAGACCCATAGGGATATGTAAACCTCTATAATAATAGACCCATAGTGATATGTAAACCTCTATAATAGCAGGCCCATAGAGATATGTAAACCTCTATAGTAGTAGACCCATAGTGATATGTAAACCTCTATAGTAGCAGGCCCATAGAGATATGTAAACCTCTCTAATAGCAGGCCCATAGAGATATGTAAACCTCTCTAATAGCAGACCCATAGGGATATGTAAACCTCTATAATAGTAGACCCATAGTGATATGTAAACCTCTATAGTAGCAGGCCCATAGAGATATGTAAACCTCTCTAATAGCAGGCCCATAGAGATATGTAAACCTCTCTAATAGTAGACCCATAGTGATATGTAAACCTCTATAATAGCAGACCCATAGGGATATGTAAACCTCTCTAGTAGTAGACCCATAGGGATATGTAAACCTCTATAATAGTAGACCCATAGGGATATGTAAACCTCTATAATAGTAGACCCATAGTGATATGTAAACCTCTATAGTAGCAGGCCCATAGAGATATGTAAACCTCTATAGTAGTAGACCCATAGGGATATGTAAACCTCTATAATAGCAGGCCTACATAGGGATATGTAAACCTCTATAGTAGCAGGCCCATAGGGATATGTAAACCTCTATAATAGCAGGCCTACATAGGGATATGTAAACCTCTCTAATAGTAGACCTACATAGGGATATGTAAACCTCTATAATAGCAGGCCCATAGGGATATGTAAACCTCTATAATAGCAGGCCTACATAGGGATATGTAAACCTCTCTAGTAGCAGACCCATAGGGATATGTAAACCTCTATAGTAGCAGGCCCATAGGGATATGTAAACCTTTTTAGTAGCAGACCCATAGGGATATGTAAACCTCTATAGTAGCAGGCCTACATTGGGATATGTAAACCTCTCTAATAGCAGGCCTACATAGGGATATGTAAACGTCTCTAATAGCAGGCCTACGTAGGGATATGTAAACCTCTATAGTAGACCCATAGTGATATGTAAACCTCTCTAATAGTAGACCCATAGGGATATGTAAACCTCTATAGTAGCAGGCCTACATAGGGATATGTAAACCTCTCTAATAGCAGGCCTACATAGGGATATGTAAACGTCTCTAATAGCAGGCCTACATAGGGATATGTAAACGTCTCTAATAGCAGGCCTACGTAGGGATATGTAAACCTCTATAGTAGACCCATAGTGATATGTAAACCTCTCTAATAGTAGACCCATAGGGATATGTAAACCTCTATAATAGTAGACCCATAGTGATATGTAAACCTCTATAATAGCAGGCCTACATAGTGATATGTAAACCTCTATAATAGTAGACCCATAGTGATATGTAAACCTCTATAATAGCAGGCCTACATAGGGATATGTAAACCTCTATAATAGCAGGCCAATGGGGATATGTAAACCTCTATAATAGTAGACCTACATAGGGATATGTAAACCTCTATAATAGTAGACCTACATAGTGATATGTAAACCTCTATAATAGCAGGCCTACATAGTGATATGTAAACCTCTATAATAGTAGACCTACATAGGGATATGTAAACCTCTATAATAGCAGGCCTACATAGTGATATGTAAACCTCTATAATAGTAGACCTACATAGGGATATGTAAACCTCTATAATAGCAGGCCTACATAGTGATATGTAAACCTCTATAATAGTAGACCTACATAGTGATATGTAAACCTCTATAATAGTAGACCTACATAGTGATATGTAAACCTCTATAATAGCAGGCCTACATAGTGATATGTAAACCTCTATAATAGTAGACCTACATAGGGATATGTAAACCTCTATAATAGCAGGCCTACATAGGGATATGTAAACCTCTATAATAGCAGGCCAATGGGGATATGTAAACCTCTATAATAGTAGACCTACATAGGGATATGTAAAACTCTTTAATAGTAGACCCATAGTGATATGTAAACCTCTATAGTAGCAGGCCTACATAGGGATATGTAAACCTCTATAGTAGCAGGCCTACATAGTGATATGTAAACCTCTCTAATAGTAGACCCATAGAGATATGTAAACCTCTTTAATAGTAGACCTACATAGGGATATGTAAACCTCTATAATAGCAGGCCTACATAGGGATTTGTAAACAGGGAGTTGGATTAGACTTTAACTTTGTTTGTGCTGCGGTCATATAAAGTTATCTAGTCCAGTCATTAGTAGAACTCAATGTAGAAGTAAACCAGCTGAATAATATCTAGAAGATACAGCCTGAGAAGAAGGACTCACATTAGCTTACAGAATATACAAGGAGGTTCAAAGTATTGGCAATTCTTGTCTTTGAAAGGTATACCAAGCTCACTCACATTGCAGTGTCATCAAATAAATTGCCACGTTTCAATGGAGTGGAAATAACAGACTAGGACAGTTTTAACACATTCATCCACAGAGCACGGCAAACGAAGAGGGAGTTCATGAACTCTATCATTATTTAAATGGTAAGCAATTACTAATGTACTAGCTGTGTAGCAACATTGTTGCTACTGTAGTATTTACAGTGTTACTACACAGTAATAACAATGTAAAGTGTAAACTGAATGTAAAGTGAATGTAAAGTGTAAAGTGAATGTAAACTGAAAGTAAAGTGTAAAGTGAATGTAAAGTGAATATGAAGTGAATGTAAAGTGAATGTAAAGGGAATGTAAAGGGAATGTAAAGGGAATGTAAAGGGAATGTAAAGTGATTGTAAAGTGTCAAGTGAATGTAAAGTGAATGTCAAGTGAATGTAAAGGGAATGTAAAGTGAATGTAAAGTGAATGTAAAGGGAATGTAAAGTGAATGTAAAGGGAATGTAAAGGGAATGTAAAGTGAATGTAAAGTGAATGTAAAGGGAATGTAAAGTGAATGTAAAGGGCATGTAAAGGGAATGTAAAGGGAATGTAAGGTGTAAAGTGAATGTAAAGGGAATGTAAAGGGAATGTAAAGTGAATGTAAAGGGAATGTAAAGTGAATGTAAAGGGTCAACTTAATACAACGTGTTACCAGGGAGAGTGTGAACCACGTGAGGTTCTGTATCCGGTACCTGCCTAATGTTTGTAAAACAAACCAGCTGGACCCACCATGTCATGGATGTTGTCCGGGTTCAGGACCTCTATACCAGGCGGTGTCAGAGGAAGGCCCTAAAAATTGCCAGAGACTGCAGCCACCCTAGTCATAAACTGTCCTCTATGCTACCGCACGGCAAGCGGTACCGGAGTGCCCAGTTTAGGTCCAAAAGTCTTCTTAAACAGTTTCTACCCCCACCATGCCATGGATGTTGTCCAGTGAGCTGTGGAAGCTGAGAATGGTCTACACGAACACCTACGTGAGAATGCTGTTCATTGACTACAGCTCAGCGTTCAACACCCTCAGTGCCCTCAAAGCTCATCACTAAGCTAAGGACCCTGGGACTAAACACCTCCCTCTGCAACTGGATCCTGGACTTCTTGACGGGTCGCCCGTAGGTGGTAAGGGTAGGTAACAACACATCCGCCAAGCTGATCCTCAACACAGGGTCCCCTCAGGGGTGCGTGCTCAGTCCCCTCCTATACTCCCTGTTCACTCATGACTGCATGGCCAGGCACGACTCCAACACCAACATTAAGTTTGCAGACGACACAACAGTATTAGGCCTGATCACCGACAACGATGAGACAGCCTATAGGAAGGAGGTCAGAGACCTGGCCGTGTGGTGCCACTTTACACAACCTCTCCCTCAACGTGATCAAGACAAAGGAGATGATTGTGGACTACAGGAAAAGGAGGACCGAGCACGCCCCCCATTCTCATCGACAGGGCTGAAGTGGAGCAGGTTTAGAGCTTCAAGTGTCCACATCACCAACAAACTATCATGGTCCAAACACACCAAGACAATTGTGAAGAGGGCATGACAAAGCCTATTCCCCCTCAGGAGACTGAAAAGATTTGGCATGGGTCCTCAGATCCTCAAAAAGTTCTACAGCTGCACCATCGAGAGCATCCTGAATGGATGCATCACCGCCTGGTATGGCAACTGCTCGGCCTCCGACCGCAAGGCACTACAGAGGGTAGTGCATACGGCGCAGTACATCACTGGGGCCAGGCTTCCTGCCATCCAGGACCTCTATACCAGGCGGTGTCAGAGGAAGGCCCTAAAAATTGTCAAAGACTCCAGCCACCCTAGTCATAGACTGTTCTCTATGCTACTGCATGGCAAGTGGTACCGGACTGCCAAGTCTAGGTCCAAAAGTCTTCTTAAACAGCTTCTTCCTCTAAGCCATAAGATTCCTGAACAGCTAATCAAATGGCTACCCAGACAATTTGCACTGCCCTCCCCCCCTGTACATTGTCTCTGTACCGGTACCTCCTCTATATAGCCTCGCTACTGTTATTTTATTGTTACTCTTCAATTATTTGTTATTTTTCCAAATGTTTCATGTTTATTTATTTATTTTTAAATTTTATCCCCTTTTCTCCCCAAATTTCATGGTATCCAATCGCTAGTAACCACTATCTTGTCTCATCGCTACAACTCCCGTACGGGCTCGGGAGAGACAAAGGTCGAAAGCCATGCGTCCTCCGAAACACAACCCAACCAAGCCGCACTGCTTCTTAATTAACACAGCGCGCCTCCAATCCGGAAGCCAGCCGCACCAATGTGTCGGAGGAAACACCGTGCACCTGCCCCCCTCGGTTAGCGCGCACTGCGCCCGGCCCGCCACAGGAGTCGCTGGAGCGCGATGAGACAAGGATATCCCCACCGGCCAAACCCTCCCTAACCCGGACGACGCTAAGCCAATTGTGCGTCGCCCCACGGACCTCCCGGTCACGGCCGGCTGCGACAGAGCCTGGGCGCGAACCCAGAGACTCTGGAGACTCCCGGGAGGCCCCATGTTTATTTTTATTTATTTATTTTTTACTTCAGTTTATTTTAGTAAATACTTTCTTAAAATTTATTTTTCTTAAAACGGCATTGTTGGATAAGGGCTTTCAGTCTTTCAGTTTTTATTGTTATTCTTTAGTTTTTTTTATCCTCTTATGTTTTTGTAGTAAATATTTCAGTTTTTATTTTTATTTCAGTTTTTTTTTCTGTGAAGCGCATTGCGTTGCATCCATGTCTGAAATGTGCTATATAAATAAAGCTTGATTATATTTGAAAGCTTGATAAAAAATTAAAGTGAAACAGGTCCCAATACCGACCCCTGTGGTACACCTTTCGTAATATTGAGGAAACTAGACTTGACACCATCAGAAAGCACACTGGGTCCTGTCTGTCAGATAGTTCTTTAAGCCATTTGCAAGACTCCTTGTCCATGCCCATTTCCGATAGTTTTTGAACAAGCAGGGAATGGGCAACGTTGTCAAATGCCGTGGAAAGGTCTATATATAGGGCAGCAGAAAAGGTCTGCTTTTCGGTATATTATTTTATTGTTATTGTTAGAGCCGATGTGGACATATTTGTATAAAAGACAGAACATACAGAGGTCCATGTACATGTGTGTTTGTGTAAATACATTAAATATGAATGTTTATGATGAAATATTAGGTACGTACCTTTATGATTTAAATGGACCTGATTGAGATATATTCATTTGTATTAGTGTAACTTCATTCATTGTACTGTGGTAAGTGTGTCAGGATAAAGGCAGGAAGTTGGGCCTTCGGGGGGGGGGGAGGAGTCCTAGCTAGACACGGGAGCAGTATAGTCTTTTGACCAGACAGACATACAAACAGACCATATGATGTATTTTCCATGTCGAGTAATCTATGCTTTAATTTGATTGGATAATCATTTTTTGTTAGAGAGAAGAAGAATAAACCTTTTTGTTGCACCATATCCCTGGATCTCATTGAATGTTTTTGTTTGGGAACTTTAAATGTGGACTGTATGCATACGAAACAACCCCACTTTCAGGCTTAGGCAGTGGCTATGGTCAAGAGGAAAGAGAGGCACTACAGTTATTATTATCTTATTATATTATTTTGTATTATTATTAGGTGAATTCCACGGGTCGACCGGTGTACAGTCGTGGCCAAACGTTTTGAGAAAAACACAAATATACATTTTCACAAAGTCTGCTGCCTCAGTTTGTATGATGACAATTTGCATATACTCAAAAATGTTATGAAGTGTGATCAGATTAATTGCAAAGTCCCTCTTTGCCATGCAAATGAACTGAATCCCCAAAAAACATTTCCACTGCATTTCAGTACTGCCACAAAATGACCAACTGACATCATGTCAGTGATTCTCTCGTTAACACAGGTGTGAGTGTTGACGAGGACAAGGCTGGAGATCACTCTGTCATGCTGATTGAGTTCGAATAACAGACTGGAAGCTTCAAAAGGAGGGGGGTGTTTGGAATCATTGTTCTTCCTCTGTCAACCATGGTTACCTGCAAGGAAACACATGCCTTCAACATTGCTTTGCACAAAAAGGACTTCACAGGCATTGCTGCCAGTAAGATTGCACCTAAATCAACCATTTATCGGATCATCAAGAACTTCAAGGAGAGCGGCTCAAATGTTGTGAAGAGGCTTCAGGGCGCCCAAGAAAGTCCAGCAAGCACCAGGACCGTCTCCTGAAATTGATTCAGCTGCGGGATCGGGGCACCACCAGTACAGAGCTTGCTCAGGAATGGCAGCAGGCAGGTGTGAGTGCATCTGCACGCACAGTGAGGCAAAGACTTTTGGAGGATGGCCTGGTGTCAAGAAGGGCAGCAAAGAAGCCACTTCTCTCCAGGAAAAACATCAGGGACAGACTGATATTCTGAAAAAGGTACAGGGATTGGACTGCTGAGGACTGCGGTAAAGTCATTTTCTCTGATGAATCCCCTTTCTGATTGTTTGGGGCATCCGGGAAAAAAAAGGTTGTCCGGAGAAGACAAGGTGAGCGCTACCATCAGTCCTGTGTCATGCCAACAGTAAAGCATCCTGAGACCATTCATGCGTGGGGTTGCTTCTCAGCCAAGGGAGTGTGCTCACTCACAATTTTGCCAAAGAACACAGCCATGAATAAAGAATGGTACCAACACATCCTCCGAGAGGAACTTCTCCCAACCATCCAGGAACAGTTTGGTGACAAACAATGCCTTTTCCAGCATGATGGAGCACCTTGCCATAAGGCAAAAGTGATAAGTAAGTGGCTCGGGGAACAAAACATCGATATTTTGGGTCCATGGCCAGGAAACTCCCCAGACCTTAATCCCATTGAGAACTTGTGGTCAATCCTTAAGAGGCGGGTGGACACACAAAAACCTACAAATTCTGACATAATCCAAGCATTAATTATGCAAGAATATGCAGCCATCAGTCAGGATGTGGCCCAGAAGTGAATTGACAGCATGCCAGGGCGGATTGCAGAGGTCTTGAAAACGAAGAGTCAACACTGCAAATATTGACTCTTTGCATCAACTTCATGTAATTGTCAATAAAAGCCTTTGACACTTATGAAATGCTTGTAATTATACTTCAGTATTCCATAGTAACATCTGACAAAAATATCTAAAGACACTGAAGCCGCAAACTTCGTGGAAATTAATATTTGTGTCATTCTCAAAACGTTTGGCCACGACTGTACTGTCATGACCAAAACAAACTCATGGTGGACACCGTGACAGTTCTGTGTTTCACCGGGTGTACCACCATGGAGAATAGGGCTGTACTGCTACAATGCAACACTAAAGTCTATCCATTCTGAAACATGCGTGACAAATTTTCTGTAATAACGATTAAATGATAACAATATTATTCATATTTTTTTTGGATTCTTTAAAACACATACCACATTGAACAAAATACAAACTGAATCGTCCTTTTCATTCAAACATGCTTCCTTCATTCCAGTGCAGCATTAATCTAATTTTATTCCCCTACCTGACGCCAATGTAGCGGTTTATTCCCGTACCTGACGCCAATGTAGCGGTTTAGGACCCCCAGTCTCTAGATCACCCAAGGAGCCTGTCATTTTGAGATGCACACCACACTAGATCACCCAAGGAGCCTGCCTCATCCACCTGGAACGCCCTCCCCCCCCCCCCCACCCCCACCCCCCCCGGATGTGTAACGTCTCTCACAGCTGATTGCTCCTGTTTTAGCAGCAATGCACCACTCAAGTCTACTCTGCAGGCAACTTGACAAAGGAGTAGCAGTGGGATAGGAGCGGAGCAGAGGAGAGGAGAGGAGAGGAGAGGAGAGGAGAGGAGAGGAGAGGAGAGGAGAGAGAGAGAGAGAGATGAGAGGAGAGGAGATGAGAGGAGAGGAGAGAGAGGAGAGGAGAGGAGAGGAGAGGAGAGGAGAGGAGAGGAGAGGAGAGGAGAGGAGAGGAGAGGAGAGGAGAGGAGAGGAGAGGAGAGGAGAGAGAGAGAGAGAGAGAGAGAGGAGAGGAGAGGAGAGGAGAGGAGAGGAGAGGAGAGGAGAGGAGAGGAGAGGAGAGGAGAGGAGAGAGAGAGAGAGAGAGAGGAGAAGAGAGAGAGAGGAGAGGAGAGAGAGAGGAGAGGAGAGGAGAGCAGGGGACAGCAGGAGAGGACAGCAGAGGACAGCAGAGGAGAGGAGAGGAGGTTAGAGCAGGGGGAGAGGGGTGCTTGCACTATACTGCACCACCATTCCATCTCACATTGGAACACCCTTCCCAACTAATGTAAGACGTCCCTGCTGCATGCGCTCTATTTCTCCTGCATACTCAGGGATACACAGAGTTATACACACACACGCGCTCACACACACACATGCAGGCACGCCTTCACACACGCATGCACACACACACACACACGCGCGCGCGCACACACACACACATGCGCTCACACACACACATGCAGGCACGCACGCACACACACACACTCGCGCGCTCACACACACGCACGCACACACGCACGCACGCACGCACGCACGCACGCACGCACGCACACACACACACACACACACACACACACACACACACACACACACACACACACACACACACACACACACACACACACACACACAACCTCAGTGGTTCAGTGCTCACTGCCCTCTATGGCCTGTTAAAGGTATCAGTGGTCTTCAACCATTTCGCACCGCATTTCGTAAACTCCCTAGTGGTCCGGAGCAAACATAGAAATCTCTGTTTTCATTTATAATCTACACAAAAAGCACACCGTACAGTAGGTGAGAAGAGTCATTTTTGTCTGGTTTTACTACAATGCAGAATGGATCTTTTTTTCAGCATCATAATTCATTTAATTATGTTCCTAGAACAATGTATTTTTTGTGTAATTTCACAGCCAATTGAAAAAACGTAACACAAATATTCTGGAATGTTAAAAGAACATCTTGATTTTTTGATGTCTTTTAAAGTTGTAGGTATATGTCAAGTTTTTGAGAAAACAATAGTCTTGACTTGTGACACTAACAGGAATGTGTCTTGTTAGCTGGGCAAGCGAACAATCTCTGTTGATGAGTCGGTATATTCATTCCTAGAAGGAGAATGTACCTGAATACAGGTACCACAGGAAATACTATCGACAGCTGTTATGTACAGCCCCGTCCGTGCCCATCAAATCTTTTCTTCCACGTCCTTCAAAAAAACACCACGAACGTCAAAAAAGGGTGGAGACACGGAGACACGGTGTTTCAGGTACACCACCTCTGACTTAGTCACTGTTGTACATTGAACATCAGTGGGATGTACTCTGTTTCTCTAAAACAGAGAAATTGAGTCGTGAGCAAAAGGGAAAGGAACATTGCTGCTACTGTACCTCGCTCTCCGACGCAAGGTGCATGAAGTGAGGAGGAAATTCAGCAATGTAGTTTGGAGAACGTAGTGTGTTTTATAGTAGTAGCCCGCTGTAGAAATACAGTAGTAGCCCGCTGTAGAAATACAGTAGTAGCCCGCTGTAGAAATACAGTAGTAGCCCGCTGTAGAAATACAGTAGTAGCCCGCTGTAGAAATACAGTAGTAGCCCGCTGTATAAATATAGTAGTAGCCCGCTGTATAAATACAGTAGTAGCCCGCTGTATAAATACAGTAGTAGCCCGCTGTATAAATACAGTAGTAGCCCGCTGTAGAAATACAGTAGTAGCCCGCTGTAGAAATACAGTAGTAGCCCGCTGTAGAAATACAATAGTAGCCCGCTGTATAAATACAGTAGTAGCCCGCTGTATAAATACAGTAGTAGCCCGCTGTATAAATACAGTAGTAGCCCGCTCTATAAATACAGTAGTAGCCCGCTGTAGAAATACAGTAGTAGCCCGCTGTAGAAATACAGTAGTAGCCCGCTGTAGAAATACAGTAGTAGCCCGCTGTAGAAATACAGTAGTAGCCCGCTGTATAAATATAGTAGTAGCCCGCTGTATAAATACAGTAGTAGCCCGCTGTATAAATACAGTAGTAGCCCGCTGTATAAATACAGTAGTAGCCCGCTGTAGAAATACAGTAGTAGCCCGCTGTAGAAATACAGTAGTAGCCCGCTGTAGAAATACAATAGTAGCCCGCTGTATAAATACAGTAGTAGCCCGCTGTATAAATACAGTAGTAGCCCGCTGTATAAATACAGTAGTAGCCCGCTCTATAAATACAGTAGTAGCCCGCTGTAGAAATACAGTAGTAGCCCGCTGTAGAAATACAGTAGTAGCCCGCTGTAGAAATACAGTAGTAGCCCGCTGTAGAAATACAGTAGTAGCCCGCTGTAGAAATACAATAGTAGCCCGCTGTATAAATACAGTAGTAGCCCGCTGTATAAATACAGTAGTAGCCCGCTGTATAAATACAGTAGTAGCCCGCTCTATAAATACAGTAGTAGCCCGCTGTAGAAATACAGTAGTAGCCCGCTGTAGAAATACAGTAGTAGCCCGCTGTAGAAATACAGTAGTAGCCCGCTGTAGAAATACAGTAGTAGCAGGCTGTAGAAATACAGTAGTAGCCCACTGTATAAATACAATAGTAGCCCGCTGTATAAATACAGTAGTAGCCCGCTGTAGAAATACAGTAGTAGCCCGCTGTAGAAATACAGTAGTAGCCCGCTGTATAGATACAGTAGTAGCCAGCTGTAGAAATACAGTAGTAGCCCGCTGTAGAAATACAGTAGTAGCCCGCTGTAGAAAAACAGTAGTAGCCCGCTGTAGAAATACAGTAGTAGGCCGCCGTAGAAATACAGTAGTAGCCCGCTGTAGAAATACAGTAGTAGCCCGCTGTATAAATACAGTAGTAGCCCGCTGTAGAAATACAGTAGTAGCCCGCTGTATAAATACAGTAGTAGCCCGCTGTAGAAATACAGTAGTAGCCCGCTGTATAAATACAGTAGTAGCCCGCTGTAGAAATACAGTAGTAGCCCGCTGTAGAAATACAGTAGTAGCCCGCTGTAGAAATACAGTAGTAGCCCGCAGTAGAAATATAGTAGTAGCCCGCTGTATAAATACAGTAGTAGCCCGCTGTAGAAATACAGTAGTAGCCCGCTGTATAAATACAATAGTAGCCCGCTGTAGAAATACAGTAGAAGCCCGCTGTAGAAATACAGTAGTAGCCCGCTGTAGAAATACAGTAGTAGCCCGCTGTATGAATACAATAGTAGCCCGCTGTAGAAATACAGTAGTAGCCCGCTGTAGAAATACAGTAGTAGCCCGCTGTAGAAATACAGTAGTAACCCGCTGTAGAAATAAAGTAGTAGCCCGCTGTAGAAATACAGTAGTAGCCCGCTGTGTAAATACAGTAGTAGCCCGCTGTACAAATACAGTAGTAGCCCGCCGTAGAAATACAGTAGTAGCCCGCTGTAGAAATACAGTAGTAGCCCGCTGTATAAATACAGTAGTAGCCCGCTGTAGAAATACAGTAGTAGCCCGCAGTAGAAATATAGTAGTAGCCCGCTGTATAAATACAGTAGTAGCCCGCTGTAGAAATACAGTAGTAGCCCGCTGTATAAATACAATAGTAGCCCGCTGTAGAAATACAGTAGTAGCCCGCTGTAGAAATACAGTAGTAGCCCGCTGTAGAAATACAGTAGTATCCCGCTGTAGAAATACAGTAGTAGCCCGCTGTAGAAATACAGTAGTAGCCCGCTGTATAAATACAGTAGTAGCCCGCTGTATAAATACAGTAGTAGCCAGCTGTAGAAATACAGTAGTAGCCCGCTGTAGAAATACAGTAGTAGCCCGCTGTATAAATACAGTAGTAGCCCGCAGTAGAAATATAGTAGTAGCCCGCTGTATAAATACAGTAGTAGCCCGCTGTATAAATACAGTAGTAGCCCGCTGTATAAATACAGTAGTAGCCCGCTGTAGAAATACAGTAGTAGCCCGCTGTAGAAATACAGTAGTAGCCCGCCGTAGAAATACAGTAGTAGCCTGCTGTAGAAATACAGTAGTAGCCCGCTGTATAAATACAGTAGTAGCCCGCTGTAGAAATACAGTAGTAGCCCGCTGTAGAAATACAGTAGTATCCCGCTGTAGAAATACAGTAGTAGCCCGCTGTATAAATACAGTAGTAGCCCGCTGTAGAAATACAGTAGTAGCCCGCTGTAGAAATACAGTAGTAGCCCGCTGTAGAAATACAGTAGTAGCCCGCAGTAGAAATATAGTAGTAGCCCGCTGTATAAATACAGTAGTAGCCCGCTGTAGAAATACAGTAGTAGCCCGCTGTATAAATACAATAGTAGCCCGCTGTAGAAATACAGTAGTAGCCCGCTGTAGAAATACAGTAGTAGCCCGCTGTAGAAATACAGTAGTAGCCCGCTGTATGAATACAATAGTAGCCCGCTGTAGAAATACAGTAGTAGCCCGCTGTAGAAATACAGTAGTAGGCCGCTGTAGAAATACAGTAGTAGCCCGCTGTAGAAATAAAGTAGTAGCCCGCTGTAGAAATACAGTAGTAGCCCGCTGTATAAATACAGTAGTAGCCCGCTGTACAAATACAGTAGTAGCCCGCCGTAGAAATACAGTAGTAGCCCGCTGTAGAAATACAGTAGTAGCCCGCCGTATAAATACAGTAATAGCCCGCTGTAGAAATACAGTAGTAGCCCGCAGTAGAAATATAGTAGTAGCCCGCTGTATAAATACAGTAGTAGCCCGCTGTAGAAATACAGTAGTAGCCCGCTGTATAAATACAATAGTAGCCCGCTGTAGAAATACAGTAGTAGCCCGCTGTAGAAATACAGTAGTAGCCCGCTGTAGAAATACAGTAGTATCCCGCTGTAGAAATACAATAGTAGCCCGCTGTAGAAATACAGTAGTAGCCCGCTGGATAAATACAGTAGTAGCCCGCTGTATAAATACAGTAGTAGCCCGCTGTAGAAATACAGTAGTAGCCCACTGTATAAATACAATAGTAGCCCGCTGTAGAAATACAGTAGTAGCCCGCTGTATAAATACAATAGTAGCCCGCTGTAGAAATACAGTAGTAGCCCGCTGTATAAATACAGTAGTAGCCCGCTGTATAAATACAATAGTAGCCCGCTGTAGAAATACAGTAGTAGCCCGCTGTAGAAATACAGTAGTAGCCCACTGTATAAATACAGTAGTAGCCCGCTGTATAAATACAGTAGTAGCCCGCTGTATAAATACAGTAGTAGCCCGCTGTAGAAATACAGTAGTAGCCCGCTGTATAAATACAGTAGTAGCCCGCTGTAGAAATACAGTAGTAGCCCGCCGTAGAAATACAGTAGTAGCCCGCTGTATAAATACAGTAGTAGCCCGCTGTATAAATACAGTAGTAGCCCGCTGTATAAATACAGTAGTAGCCAGCTGTAGAAATACAGTAGTAGCCCGCTGTAGAAATACAGTAGTAGCCCGCTGTATAAATACAGTAGTAGCCCGCAGTAGAAATATAGTAGTAGCCCGCTGTAGAAATACAGTAGTAGCCCGCTGTAGAAATACAGTAGTAGCCCGCTGTATAAATACAGCAGTAGCAGGCTGTAGAAATACAATAGTAGCCCGCTGCATAAATACAGTAGTAGCCCGCTGTATAAATACAGTAGTAGCAGGCTGTAGAAATACAGTAGTAGCCCGCTGTAGAAATACAGTAGTAGCCCGCTGTATAAATACAGTAGTAGCCCGCTGTATAAATACAGTAGTAGCCCGCTGTAGAAATATAGTAGCAGCCCGCTGTAGAAATATAGTAGTAGCCCGCTGTATAAATACAGTAGTAGCAGGCTGTAGAAATACAATAGTAGCCCGCTGTATAAATACAGTAGTAGCCCGCCGTAGAAATACAGTAGTAGCCCGCTGTATAAATACAGTAGTAGCCCGCTGTATAAATACAGTAGTAGCCCGCTGTATAAATACAGTAGTAGCCCGCTGTATAAATACAGTAGTAGCCCGCTGTATAAATACAGTAGTAGCCCGCTGTAGAAATACAGTAGTAGCCCGCTGTAGAAATACAGTAGTAGCCCGCTGTAGAAATACAGTAGTAGCCCGCTGTATAAATACAGTAGTAGCCAGCTGTATAAATAAAGTACTTTAGTTGATGTTGCTCCAGTCTAACCTCTTTCTTCCCACAGCTGCTGTGAGTTTGGGCAAATTAATTTTACAATAACTAGCCTCTTACAAAAGTACTAATGCCAGTACCTCTGGTCCAGGGTGTTACTGCGCATTCCTCCAGGTGAAGCAATGCGCACTAATGCCCGTACCTCTGGTCCAGGGCGTTACTGCGCATTCCTCCAGGTGAAGCAATGCGCACTAATGCCCGTACCTCTGGTCCAGGGCGTTACTGCGCATTCCTCCAGGTGAAGCAATGCGCACTAATGCCCGTACCTCTGGTCCAGGGTGTTACTGCGCATTCCTCCAGGTGAAGCAATGCGCACTAATGCCCGTACCTCTGGTCCAGGGTGTTACTGCGCATTCCTCCAGGTGAAGCAATGCGTACTAATGCCCGTACCTCTGGTCCAGGGTGTTACTGCGCATTCCTCCAGGTGAAGCAATGCGCACTAGTGCCCGTACCTCTGGTCCAGGGTGTTACTGTGCATTCCTCCAGGTGAAGCAATGCGCACTAATGCCCCGAGCTACCAGAGATATACTGTTACTTTGGATGGTGTTTGGTGCTGTCCTGCAGCAAATATAACCACAGTCTGCCTTGGACCTAGTATCCCCCCCCCCCCCCCCCCCCCCACTGGCTTTAACCTGAAACTGCACCTTGTAAAGAGTCCTGTTCTGTCCTGTACAAGCACTGAGCTGGCACGCTGTCTGATGCAACATGGCTTTTATTCAGATTGGCTGGGTCCAGCGGAGGCTGCTGAGGGGAGAACGGGCTCATGGTAATGTCTGGAACGGAGCAAATGGAACGGCATCAAACACACGGAAAACGGCGTTTGATGGATTTGATACCGTTCCATCTCTTCCGCTCTAGCCATGACCACAAGCCTGTCCTCCCTAATTAAGCTGCCACCATCCTCCTGTGTGTGCGTTCCAAATGGCAACCTATTCCCTATATGGAGCAGATCAGAGACCTATGGGAGCTGGGTAAATGCAATGCCCTAGATAAAGACTAGGATGCCATGTGAGACACAGCTCTTCTTGGCTCCGCGACTCGCTCCTCTCTTCTCTCCTCTTCTCTCCTCTACATGATGCCATCATCATTACCCAGATACACATGCTCTGCTCTGCTCTCAGGCCAATAGAATCTCTCTCTCTCTCTCTCTCTGCTACAGAATCACAGTCTCTCTCTCTCTCTCTGCAACAGAATCAGTCTCTCTCACTCTCTCTCTCTCTGCAACAGAATCAGTCTCTCTCACTCTCTCTCTCTCTGCAACAGAATCACAGTCTCTCTCTCTCTCTCTCTGCAACAGAATCAGTCTCTCTCACTCTCTCTCTCTCTGCAACAGAATCAGTCTCTCTCACTCTCTCTCTCTCTGCTACAGAATCACAGTCTCTCTCTCTCTCTCTCTCTCCCTCTCTCTCTCTCTCTCTCTCTCTGATACAGAATCACAGTCTCTCTCTCTCTCTCTCTCTCTCTCTCTCTCTCTCTCTCTCTCTCTCTCTCTCTCTCTCTCTCCCTCTCTCTCTCTCTCTCTCTCTCTGCTACAGAATCACAGTCTCTCTCTCTCTCTCTCTCTCTCTCTCTCTCTGCTACAGAATCACAGTCTCTCTCTCTCTCTCTCTCTCTCTCTCTCTCTCTCTCTCTCTCTCTCTCTCTCTCTCTCTCTCTCTCTCTCTCTCTCTCTCTCCCTCTCTCTCTCTCTCTCTCTCTCTCTGCTACAGAATCACAGTCTCTCTCTCTCTCTCTCTCTGCTACAGAATCACAGTCTCTCTCTCTCTCTCTCTCTCTCTCTCTCTCTCTCTCTCTCTCTCTCTCTCTCTCTCCCTCTCTCACTCTCTCTCTCTCTGCAACAGAATCACAGTTTCTCTCTCTCTCTCTGCTACAGAATCACAGTCTCTCTCTCTCTCTCTCCCTCTCTCTCTCTCTCTCTCTGCTACAGAATCACAGTCTCTCTCTCTCACTCTCTAATAGAATCGTGGTGTGACTCTGTAAAGCTGTAGATTGGGACGTTCTATCGATCTGCTGCTTTTGAAAAGACAGGCAGAAAAGGAGCGCTGTCTAAGCTCACACACCCACCCACCCACGCGCACGCTCATGTACACACACACACACACACACACACACACACACACACACACACACACACACACACACACACACACACACACACATACCAGCAGCCAGCAGCATACCACCCTGCATACCACTGCTGGCTTGCTTCTGAAGCTAAGCAGGGTTGGTCCTGGTCAGTCCCTGGATGGGAGACCAGATGCTGCTGGAAGTGGTGTTGGAGGGCCAGTAGGAGGCACTCTTTCCTCTGGTCTAAACAAAGATCCCAATGCCCCAGGGCAGTGATTGGGGACACTGCTCTGTGTAAGGTGCCGTCTTTCGGATGGGATGTTAAACGGGTGTCCTGACTCTCTGAGGTCATTAAAGATCCCATGGCACTTATCGTAAGAGTAGGGGTGTTAACCCCGGTGTCCTGGCTAAATTCCCAATCTGGCCCTCAACCATCACGGTCACCGAATAATCCCCAGTTTACAATTGGCTCATTCATCCCCCTCCTCTCCCCTGTAACTATTCCCCAGGTCGTTGCTGCAAATGAGAAAGTGTTCTCAGTCAACTTACCTGGTAAAATAATGGATAAATAAAAAATAAATAAAAAAATACACACACACGCACACACACGCACACACACACACGCACACACACACTCAAGGACACGCGCACACACACGACAATGATGAGACAGCCTATAGGGAGGAGGTCAGAGACCTGGCAGTGTGGTGCCAGGACAACAACCTCTCCCTCAACGTGATCAAGACAAAGGAGATGATTGTGGACTACAGAAAAAGGAGGGCCGAGCACGCCCCCATTGTCATCGACAGGGCTGTAGTGAAGCGGGTCGAGAGCTTCAAGTTCCTTGGTGTCCACATTACTAAGCTGTAGAGGGGCGGGTCGTCCACATCACCAACAAACTGTCATGGTCCAAACACACCAAGACAGTCTTGAAGCTGGCCCGACAACGCCTATTCTCCCTCAGGAGACCTATTTGGCGCATGTGACAAATACAATTGGATTTGATTTCACACACACACACACACACACACACATACACACACACGCACACACTGTGAGGCCGGACTCGGCCCGGCGTGTCTATAGCCAGAGAGAGATATCAGCATCACCACCACATTGCCCTACAGCCAGCCAGCCAGTCAGCCACACACACACACACACACACACACACACACGCCACGCACGCACACACTGTGAGGCCGGACTCGGCCCGGCGTGTCTATAGCCAGAGAGAGATATCAGCATCACCACCACATTGCCCTACAGCCAGCCAGTCAGCCACGCACGCACGCACGCACGCACGCACACACACACACACACACACACACACACACACACACACGCTCACGCACGCACGCACGCGCACGCACGCACGCACGCACACACACGCTCACACACACACACACACACACACACACACACACACACACACACACACACACACACACACACACACACACACACACACACACACACACACACACACACACACACACACACACACACAGAGTATAGATACAGAGAGGGGAAAATAGGATTTGTGCTCCCAGATAGCTGAGCGGAGAGTAATTCTAGTCCATTGCTGTGTTACTGTTCTGCGGACACAGAGATGGAACATGAGCTGTGTTACCGACAGACAACACTTCACCACACATTCACGGACAAAATAAGGTCATTTATTGGTCTTGTCATCGGCAAATGAAAAGGTTTATTATTATCCAGAGATCTCAGGTGATGAGACCTTCAAATCAACATCACCTGGATGTCAGAAAAGGGGAGACTGAGTGAACTACTGCAGAATAATAACACCGGTTGTTAACGGGAACAACTGGCGTTTTAAGGGGTTTTGATAGTTTTGAAAGGATGGTCAAGCTTTGTTATTTTTTATAAATCTATTGCACAGGATTGTCAAAGTCAGACTGTCACTTTGGATACGTGTGTCTGAAATCTAATCTGAAGATATGTATACTGGTAGTATCAGGAAAGATGAAGCCACTAGATGGCAATATAGCGCTTTACCGGTATCTTATCATCAGATACACGTATTTAGAGTATATATACATATATTTAGAGTATAGATACATATATTTAGAGTATAGAACCATATATTTAGAGTGTATATACATATATTTAGAGTATAGATACATCTATTTAGAGTATAGATACATGTATTTAGAGTATAGATACATATATTTAGAGTATAGATACATATATTTAGAGTATAGATACATATATTTAGAGTATATACACATGTATTTAGAGTATAGATACATGTATTTAGAGTATAGATACATATATTTAGAGTATAGATACATATATTTAGAGTATATATACATGTATTTAGAGTATAGATACATATATTTAGAGTATAGATACATGTATTTAGAGTATAGATATATATATTTAGAGTATAGATACATATATTTAGAGTATATATACATATATTTAGAGTATAGATACAAATATTTAGAGTATAGATACATATATTTAGAGTATAGATACATATATTTAGAGTATAGATACATGCATTTAGAGTATAGATACATATATTTATAGTATAGATACATATATTTAGAGTATAGATACATGTATTTAGAGTATTGATACATGTATTTATAGTGTAGATACATATATTTAGAGTATAGATACATGTATTTAGAGTATAGATACATATATTTATAGTGTAGATACATATATTTAGAGTATAGATACATTAGAGTATAGATACATGTATGTAGAGTATAGATACATATTTTTAGAGTGTAGATACATGTATTTAGAGTATAGATACATTAGAGTATAGATACATGTATTTAGAGTATAGATACATGCATTTAGAGTATAGATACATATATTTAGAGTATAGATACATATATTTAGAGTATAGATACATGTATTTAGAGTATAGATACAAATATTTAGAGTATAGATACATATATTTAGAGTATAGATACATATATTTAGAGTATAGATACATATATTTAGAGTATAGATACATGCATTTAGAGTATAGATACATATATTTAGAGTATAGATACATATATTTAGAGTATAGATACATGTATTTAGAGTATAGATACATATATTTATAGTGTAGATACATATATTTAGAGTATAGATACATGCATTTAGAGTATAGATACATATATTTAGAGTATAGATACATGTATTTAGAGTATAGATACATATATTTAGAGTGTAGATACATGTATTCAGAATATAGATACATATATTTAAAGTATAGATACATTAGAGTATAGATACATGTATTTAGAGTATAGATACATGTATTTAGAGTATAGATACATATATTTAGAGTATAGATACATGTATTTAGAGTATAGATACATATATTTAGAGTATAGATGCATGTATTTAGAGTATAGATACATATATTTAGAGTATAGATACATGTATTTAGAGTTTGTCACCGGTGAAACACAGTGAGGTACAGATGATTTGGAGTGCTTCGAACCCGCAAATAGAAAGGAATCACATGAACCTTATGGCAAGCATAAAACCCTAATACTGATTTTGTTAGTCAGCCTCACTCAGATATCATAGTAATAACTGCAAACATATCTCTCCACCCTGTGGCAAAATGGGGTTGCAAACAACCGTGGCTCTCTCACGAGGAGTTGAGATATTCGGTGTCCCTCACCGCTATCAAAGTTGCCCATAATGCAACAGTGGCTGTGGCTGTTGTGACTTTGCGGACCACAGGAGGTTGGTAGCACCAATAATTAGGGAGGACGGGCTGGTGGGTAATGACCGGAGTCGGAATCAGTGGAATGGTGATATCAAATACATCAAACACACGGTTGATGCCGTTCCATTCGCTCCGTTCCAGTCATTATTATGAGCCGTCCTCCCCTCAGAAGCCTCCTGTGTTGTGAACGGGACAGTTTTATCTGTAACACACCTGATAGTCACTATACGGTTGTTTGTTCTTACAATCTCTAAAGCCCCCTACGTCGTCTGAGAACTGGCAGCACACAACCGACACGAAGGAATGTCGTAAACATAAAGGAGTTGGGATGTGTAAAGCGTTTCTAATATACTCCTGGAAAAAAATCACATTTTTGCCATTGCATTGTGTGGGTTGGTGGCGGTAGGAGGGAGGGGGGTATTACTTCACTTCCCAATGTAATTCCACTATCATCAAGCCTGTAATAATAGACATTTTAGCAAATTCAACATCTACTGTCTGTACTGCTTTCCAGGCAACCACCGCGGCAGGAATGTTGTAATAGAAAATCAGATTCCCCCAGTGTCAAAGAATGGGGGATATGCTGTGAAGTCTATGAAGATAGACCCATGAGTTTCTCAGAGAGGAGCTATCTCAGGAAAGACCAGCAGAAAATGCACATGGTCCATGTATAGTGTATAGTAACATGTTATGTGGTACTAGTTAGTTTGTTAGTAGTTAATTCAAGTCTGTTAATTCAAGACTGTAAGTCACAGTTATTAATTTCAAACCAATTGAGCATTTCAGACACACAAATTCCAAATACTGAAATTGAAAACTTTCACTAAAAAGTGCACAACTAAATATCGCATATTTAAAATTGAGTACAAAGATAGCAGAAAACACATTTAATAAGTAGATCGCGACGTCAATGAAGTAATAGCATCATAACTCAGAACAGTACATAAAAGGATATTAAATTCACTACCCATTTAAACAAACATGGCCCTTTAAAATTTTTTTAAATGAGGTCACCCTTGATCCAGCTCTGTACATGGGGAAGCTGTGCTTGCTGTCGATCCCAAGACCCCTATCTGCCCAGTGAGAGAGGCATGATCTGTCCATCCCAGAACCACTGTCTGCCCAGTGAGAGAGGCCTGATCTGTCCATCCCAGGACCCCTGTCTGCGTAGTGAGAGAGGCATGATCTGTCCATCCCAGAACCACTGTCTGCCCAGTGAGAGAGGCCTGATCTGTCCATCCCAGGACCACTGTCTGCCCAGTGAGAGAGGCCTGATCTTTCCATCCCAGGACCACTGTCTGCCCAGTGAGAGAGGCATGATCTGTCCATCCCAGAACCACTGTCTGCCCAGTGAGAGAGGCCTGATCTGTCCATCCCAGGACCCCTGTCTGCGTAGTGAGAGAGGCATGATCTGTCCATCCCAGAACCACTGTCTGCCCAGTGAGAGAGGCCTGATCTGTCCATCCCAGGACCCCTGTCTGCCCAGTGAGAGAGGCCTGATCTGTCCATCCCAGGACCACTGTCTGCCCAGTGAGAGAGGCCTGATCTGTCCATACCAGGACCCCTGTCTGCCCAGTGAGAGAGGCCTGATCTGTCCATACCAGGACCCCTGTCTGCCCAGTGAGAGAGGCCTGATCTGTCCATCCCAGGACCACTGTCTGCCCAGTGAGAGAGGCCTGATCTGTCCATCCCAGGACCACTGTCTGCCCAGTGAGAGAGGCCTGATCTGTCCATCCCAGGACCACTGTCTGCCCAGTGAGAGAGGCCTGAGCTGGATTTGTCTCTCGATTCAATCTTGGGGGTGACTGAAGCCTGCTTAGGTCCCCCTCCTCCGCCACTCCCCCTCCCCATCAATCTCTGTAGTTGGTTGCATTTCCTAAAGCCTAACTAATTCACTTTTACGTGATATGACATCATATTTTGTTACTTTTGTATTGTTTGTTTTTTGAAGCATCAGACGGGAGATAAGTGTTACAAATCGTTACGAATCAATAGGATCCTGCGAATCAATAGGATCCTGCATACGTATGGCTTTGATTAAAATAAAAATGTTATGTCAAATTATGTGTCACCTTTATTTCTCTTTAGTGTTCATGCTGATCAATATTTTGGCTATGCTGGCCTATTATAAACGATCAAATAAATATCTGATCAATACATACAAAATCTGAACATATTGTCATTTATAATGACAATGCAGAGGCACCAATAAATTGTCCAATACACTTATTGTATGCTGTTTTTCAAGTACATTCCCTTCTGTCTAACCTTCTAAGGGGATTCAGAGTCGACTAATTATTGTGAAGAACTGTGTCAGTGGAGTGTATTCTGTAATTAGTTACAAAATAATTTAAAATGCAATTGTCTATTGCTGCTGTTTGTCTGATATCTAACAGATCAGCTCTGTTGACTATGAGAGCATTTTGCAGAGGAAAATGGGTTTGAGGCATACTATTTAAACTCAGAATGACATGTGGCCCATTGTTCACCTGGTCATCAATGACACGTGACCCATTGTTTACCTTGTTACCTGGCAACGACCACAAGGGCGTTTCAAAGAGTTGTCAGTCAAGGCAAACTCATGAATATAAACTCCCCGCCCACTCTGCCTGTTCTTTCATGCATCCTGATAGTTAGAGATGAGATTAATAAAGGTACTATTTCTTCAATTCTGAGCATTTTAATAGTGTAAAAATGTTATGAGTGATGTTTTGATCAAATAGGATGACTGTGACGTCTTGGGAAATACGATGACTGTGCGGAAACTTTAAACAGTCTGTGGCATATAGAGTAAGTGGCATCCCTATGAAAAGTGTAATCGTCACATAAACCTCACCTAAACTGTTGATTGAACAGGGTTAGTTATGAAGGCCCTATTGAGCCCATAGTTTTACATTTGTATATCCTTGTCACAGTCCAGTGACTCCTCAGGGTTGTCAAATGAAAGAAAAAACTGGGACCTAAATTCGACAGACACCGTTGGTTATGGTATGACAGTAGCCTAATGTTTACTCAGTCTGGTGCATAACTGAACAGTCATTGACCACATGTTTCCCACAGCACAAGCCATCTCAGAGCCTTGCTGTAATAAATAGTCCCATAAACCAAAAAAACATTTATATGGCGGAGTCGCTCTGTCAGGAAACGCTTATATATAGGAGTGTATTCATTAGTGCACACAGTAGCACTCGTTTTTCAACGAAAACGAACGTTTTTATAGAACAAATTCAGGTAGGTCCCTCCCCGTTTCGTTTCGTTTGCTTCCGTTTAAGAGTCGTTTCGCAACAGAAACGGCGTAATGAATTCGCCCGTGCTGGGAGCTATTGGACCACGTGACTGGATAGTACACGTTAGGGCAGCCATCGTTTTACCTACTTCATGTCCAACCCAAAATGGGAAAGAGGTGGAAGGATTGGAGAGGATAGAACGAACAGCTTGGCTATTGTGTTCAAAAACTCGCTTTTTCCAATCCTCTCTGTAGGTTTTATTGGTTAAAAACAAGAAGTTGCCAAGTCAAGGTGAGTTTTATTTCGTTCGTGTGTGTTTTTTGTTGTTGTAGATCTTTTGTTTCGGCTTTACTTTGGCTTTCCTGTCTGAATAATTAACTATTCAAGGGTTTTAGACGCAAATCAATATATGTCATGAATAGGGATATAGCTCGGTTGATTTATCAAATCAAATGGCACGAAGTCAGAATTGTATAAATGTATTTTCAACAAGGAATCTCATCAGTCTTTGCCGCCACACCCGCACTTATCTAACTGATTATGACTAGTAACACGCTTCCTGTGTTAAGGCTACAGAGTAACCGTATCTTCACCTTGCTAGTGGGCCAGTCCAGTGGTCACAGCGGACTTCCAGCTGGGGTGTGTGTTGGGGATTAGGCTAGCTAACCTTGCTATATAGGTCAGGTAATGACTAACTCGCGTCAATAGCTGCCCTGAGTGTGTGGTACGTTTAGAAAAGCAGCAACCTCGGGAATCCTTGACAATCTAGCAATACGATAGACTTGTTAAATGCCATAAAACAAATGTCTTTGTGTGCTATGCTGATTTTAATTAGGCTACTGTCATATCATAACCAACTGCGTCGGTCGCATTTAGGTCCCAAAACAGATCTATAGTACCAGGCTAGCTAGATCCTGTTACAGGAGCTACATCAGGTCTGTTATAGGAGCTACATCAGGTCTGTTACCAGGCTAGCTAGATCCTGTTATAGGAGCTACATCAGGTCTGTTACCAGGCTAGCTAGATCCTGTTATAGGAGCTACATTAGGTCTGTTACCAGGCTAGCTAGATCCTGTTATAGGAGCTACATCAGGTCTGTTACCAGGCTAGCTAGATCCTGTTATAGGAGCTACATCAGGTCTGTTACCAGGCTAGCTAGATCCTGTTATAGGAGCTACATCAGGTCTGTTACCAGGCTAGCTACATCAGGTCTGTTACCAGGCTAGCTAGATCCTGTTACAGGAGCTACATCAGGTCTGTTACAGGAGCTACATCAGGTCTGTTATAGGAGCTACATCAGGTCTGTTACCAGGCTAGCTAGATACTGTTATAGGAGCTACAGCAGGTCTGTTACCAGGCTAGCTAGATCCTGTTATAGGAGCTACATCAGGTCTGTTACCAGGCTAGCTAGATCCTGTTACAGGAGCTACATCAGGTCTGTTATAGGAGCTACATCAGGTCTGTTATAGGAGCTGCATCAGGTCTGTTACCAGGCTAGCTAGATACTGTTATAGGAGCTACAGCAGGTCTGTTACCAGGCTAGCTAGATCCTGTTATAGGAGCTACATCAGGTCTGTTACCAGGCTAGCTAGATCCTGTTATAGGAGCTACATTAGGTCTGTTACCAGGCTAGCTAGATCCTGTTATAGGAGCTACATCAGGTATGTTACCAGGCTAGCTAGATCCTGTTATAGGAGCTACATCAGGTCTGTTACCAGGCTAGCTAGATCCTGTTATAGGAGCTACATCAGGTCTGTTACCAGGCTAGCTAGATCCTGTTATAGGGGCTACATCAGGTCTGTTACCAGGCTAGCTAGATCCTGTTACAGGAGCTACATCAGGTCTGTTACCAGGCTAGCTAGATCCTGTTACAGGAGCTACATCAGGTCTGTTATAGGAGCTACATCAGGTCTGTTACCAGGCTAGCTAGATCCTGTTATAGGAGCTACATCAGGTCTGTTACCAGGCTAGCTAGATCCTGTTATAGGAGCTACATCAGGTCTGTTACCAGGCTAGCTAGATCCTGTTATAGGAGCTACATCAGGTCTGTTACCAGTCTAGCTAGATTCTGTTATAGGGGCTACATCAGGTCTGTTACCAGGCTAGCTAGATCCTGTTATAGGGGCTACATCAGGTCTGTTACCAGGCTAGCTAGATCCTGTTACAGGAGAGATATCAGAGCATCTAGCCAGCAGCATCACTGTTGTCTGTCACGTCTTGATTGGGTCATTGGTGACGGTCCTCTGTTTTAGCGCTGCATCATCTGCACTTCAACTGCAAGACCGTTAGAATTGGGATGTTATGATCGCTGTCGACCTACACACCTAAACGAAATCTGAATTTGACACAAAAGAAGTTCAGGTAGTTTTCAGCCTAAATGTAGACTTGGTCAACACAAGAGACCAGTGTTCCCTTGGCTCAGCTAAATCCTTTAGAGTGCCCTCTGCATTTCAATCAGCTCCTTACTAACCCAGGGGCCTGGAAACCCCCGAGACAACCAGCGACAGGACCTAACTCGCCAGCCTCTCTCGTTCCTCCACCTTCCCTCACATTCATTTACAGTATACATATATGAATAGGGACGGATACAAGCACCCAATGTGTTGCCCCATAGTGTGTATCTTAGGCAAATGTTCAGCAGGCGTCCTTTGATTCAACAAAGTTTAAAAAAATAAATAAATGCAGGTAGTCCGCCAATATTGGCAGACTGCCAGGAAAGGGGGTATTAGTTACCATCACTATTCGCTAATCAATTTAAATGTAATCTATTTCTGCTATTACCTATAGCCTGTGAAGCGAGTGGTATAAAATTCAGAACTTGTCACCACAACAGTGGTGGTTCTTCTGAGAAAGGGGGAATGAATGGTTAAAAATGCACCCCCAATGGAACCCTATTGCCAACGTAGTGCACTACTTTTGACCAGAGCCCTATAGACCTTGGTCAAAAGTAGTGCACTCGATAGGGAATAGGGTGCCATTTGAGTCATAAGCCAAAGTCTCCTGCACAAAGGATGTGCAAATTAACATGTTTCATTCTCCCGTGGCCTGAGGCCCTGAAGCCTGGACAGGCATTGAGAAGGACGATTGTTTACATCAGGCTGTGGTCCCAAATGGTACTCCGTTCCCTATTTAGTGCACTACTTTTGACCAAGGTCTATAGGGCTCTGGTCAAAAGTAGTTCACAGGGTGCCATTTGGGAAGTAGACCCAGAGAGTGGCCACCGGCTGCTGGGTTATTCTTCCCCTCTGTTTGGCCATCACAGAGGAGACATGCCCCATTTTAAATGGTTGTTTACTTGTATTAGATAAAGAGCCAAAACGCTTCTCAATGAACTCTTGTCTACAATTCAATTAGTGTGGCCTAACCTTTCCCTTCTCAGCAGCAGCTAGCAGGCTTTAGTTCCTGTTACCACAGTTCCCTGGCTGTCTTTAGTTCCCCGGCTGTCTGATAGCACAGTTCCCTGGCTGTCTGATACCACAGTTCCCTGGCTGTCTTTAGTTCCCTGGCTGTCTGATAGCACAGTTCCCTGGCTGTCTGATAGCACAGTTCCCTGGCTGTCTGATAGCACAGTTCCCTGGCTGTCTGATAGCACAGTTCCCTGGCTGTCTGATAGCACAGTTCCCTGGCTGTCTGATAGCACAGTTCCCTGGCTGTCTGATAGCAC
Source organism: Salvelinus fontinalis (assembly GCF_029448725.1). Classification (NCBI taxonomy): domain Eukaryota; kingdom Metazoa; phylum Chordata; class Actinopteri; order Salmoniformes; family Salmonidae; genus Salvelinus; species Salvelinus fontinalis. Next base: position 45,569,414 of record NC_074672.1, on the reverse strand, counting down.
AGTTCCCTGGCTGTCTGATAGCACAGTTCCCTGGCTGTCTGATAGCACAGTTCCCTGGCTGTCTGATAGCACAGTTCCCTGGCTGTCTGATAGCACAGTTCCCTGGCTGTCTGATAGCACAGTTCCCTGGCTGTCTGATAGCACAGTTCCCTGGCTGTCTGATAGCACAGTTCCCTGGCTGTCTGATAGCACAGTTCCCTGGCTGTCTGATAGCACAGTTCCCTGGCTGTCTGATAGCACAGTTCCCTGGCTGTCTGATAGCACAGTTCCCTGGCTGTCTGATAGCACAGTTCCCTAGCAACACGTGCTGTCTTCTGTCCTAACAACATGGACAGAATACAGATAGAATTGATCAGACAGGCTGATGATCGGTAATGACACTCGAGCCCATTAATGTGCATCGTTTTGTTCAGGTGACATCCTTTTTAGACAATGTGGAAGAACATGACAATAAACACATTTTGATTTTTTGAATTGAACCATTGCTTTAAGTTGTCACTTTGGTGCAATATTGGTGAAGAGTGATGCAATACAACGTTCCAAGCAATGTGGCAAGCTACACCAGCTGTTGCATAAGATTGCAACATTTGAGTGGGGCAAGAAATCGTCAAAACCCCAGATCTGTGGCGCTGCACAGCACAAACACACGTAGGAGCTACTGGAATGTTGCCAGGCAAATTTCCCCTGAAAGGGACAAAGTATTTCATTTTAAATGAATTCAAAAACAACACAGATCAAATTTATTCATATAGCCCTTCGTACATCAGCTGATATCTCAAAGTGCTGTACAGAAACCCAGCCTAAAACCCCAAACAGCAAGCAATGCAGGTGTAGAAGCACGGTGGCTAGGAAAAACTCCCTAGAAAGGCCAAAACCTAGGAAGAAACCTAGAGGAGGTTTGGGTCTGGGACCAGGCTAAAACGACACGGGTGGGTCTGGGACCAGGCTAAAACGACACGGGTGGGTCTGGGACCAGGCTAAAACGACACGGGTGGGTCTGGGACCAGGCTAAAACGACACGGGTGGGTCTGGGACCAGGCTAAAACGACACGGGTGGGTCTGGGACCAGGCTAAAACGACACGGGTGGGTCTGGGACCAGGCTAAAACGACACGGGTGGGTCTGGGACCAGGCTAAAACGACACGGGTGGGTCTGGGACCAGGCTAAAACGACACGGTGGGTCTGGGACCAGGCTAAAACGGCACGGGTGGGTCTGGGACCAGGCTAAAACGGCACGGGTGGGTCTGGGACCAGGCTAAAACGGCACGGGTGGGTCTGGGACCAGGCTAAAACGACACGGGTGGGTCTGGGACCAGGCTAAAACGACACGGGTGGGTCTGGGACCAGGCTAAAACGACACGGGTGGGTCTGGGACCAGGCTAAAACGACACGGGTGGGTCTGGGACCAGGCTAAAACGACACGGGTGGGTCTGGGACCAGGCTAAAACGACACGGGTGGGTCTGGGACCAGGCTAAAACGACACGGGTGGGTCTGGGACCAGGCTAAAACGACACGGGTGGGTCTGGGACCAGGCTAAAACGACACGGGTGGGTCTGGGACCAGGCTAAAACGACACGGGTGGGTCTGGGACCAGGCTAAAACGACACGGGTGGGTCTGGGACCAGGCTAAAACGACACGGGTGGGTCTGGGACCAGGCTAAAACGACACGGGTGGGTCTGGGACCAGGCTAAAACGACACGGGTGGGTCTGGGACCAGGCTAAAACGACACGGGTGGGTCCTATGAAGTGAATATGGTGCCATTTGGTGCACTATGAAGTAGAGGTCGACCGATTAATCGGAATGGCCATTTTAATTAGGGCCGATTTCAAGTTTTCATAACAATCGGTAAATTTGGACGCCAAATTTTATTTAACATTTTTTAATTTAACTAGGCAAGTCAGTTAAGAGCACATTCTTATTTTCAATAACGGCCTAGGAACGGTGGGTTAACTGCCTTGTTCAGGGGCAGAACGACAGATTTTTACCTTGTCAGCTCAGGGATTCAATCTTGCAGCCTGACTGTTAACTAGTCCAACGCTCTAACCACCTACCTCACGAGGAGCCCGCCTGTTACGCGAATATAGTAAGAAGCCAAGGTAAGTTGCTAGCTAGCATTAAACTTATCTTATAAAAAACAATCAATCAATCATAATCACTAGTTATAAATACACATGGTTGATGATATTACTAGTTTATCTAGCGTGTCCTGCATTGCATATAATCGATGCAGTGCGCATTCGCGAAAAAGGACTGTTGTTGCTCCAACGTGTACCTAACCACAAACATCAATGCCTTTCTTAAAATCAATACACAGAAGTATATATTTTTAAACCTGCATATTTATCTAAAAGAAATCCAGGTTAGCATGCAATATTAACCAGATGAAATTGTGTCCCTTCTCTTGCGTTCATTGCACGCAGAGTCAGGGTATATGCAACAGTTTGGGCTGCCTGGCTCATTGCGAACTAATTTGCCAGAATTTTTCGTAATTATGACATAACATTGAAGGTTGTGCAATGTAACAGGAATATTTAGACTTATGGTTGCCACCCGTTAGATAAAATACGGTTCCGTATTTCACTGAAAGAATAAACGTTTTGTTTTCGAGATGATAGTTTCCGAATTCGACCATATTAATGACCTAAGGCTCGTATTTCTGTGTTATGTTATAATTAAGTCTATATTTGATAGAGCAGTCTGAGCGGTGGTAGGCACCAGCAGGTTCGTAAGCATTCATTCAAACAGCACTTTACTGCGTTTTGACAGCAGCTATGACTTCAAGCCTATCAACTCCCGAGATTAGGCTGGTGTAACTGATGTGAAATGGCTAGCTAGTTAGTGGGGTGCACGCTAATAGCGTTTCAAACATCACTCGCTCTGAGACTTGGAGTAGTTGTTCCCCTTGCTCTGCATGGGTAACCCTGCTTCGAGGGTGGCTGTTGTCATTGTGTTCCTGGTTCGAGCCCAGGTAGTGGCGAGGAGAGGGATGGAAGCTATACTGTTACACTGGCAATACTGAAGTGCCTATAAGAACATCCAATGGTCAAAGGTATATGAAATACAAATCGTATAGAGAGAAATAGTCCTATAATAACTACAACTTAAAACTTCTTACCTGGGAATATTGAAGACTCATGTTAAAAGGAACCACCAGATTTCATATGTTCTCATGTTCTGAGCAAGGAACTTAAATGTTAGCTTTCTTACATGGCACATATTGCACTTTTACTTTCTTCTCCAACACTTTGTTTTTGCATTAATTAAACCAAATTGAACATGTTTCATTATTTGAGGCTAAATTGATTGTATTGATGTATTATATTAAGTTAAAGTTAAAGTAAGTGTTCATTCAGTATTGTTGTAATTGTCATTATTACAAAGAAAGAAAGAAAATCGGCCAATTAATCGGTATCGGCTTTTTTGGTCCTCCAATAATCGGTATCGGCGTTGAAAAATCATAATCGGTCGACCTCTACGATGAAGGTAATATGGTGCCATTTGGGACTGAGACTCCGTGTTCTGTAACTCTGTCTGGTAGCCGGTCGCTCTGTCTGGTAGCCGGTCGCTCTGTCTGGTAGCCGGTCGCTCTGTCTGGTAGCCGGTCGCTCTGTCTGGTAGCCGGTCGCTCTGTCTGGTAGCCGGTCGCTCCGTCTGGTAGCCGGTCGCGCCGTCTGGTAGCCGGTCGCGCCGTCTGGTAGCCGGTCGCGCCGTCTGGTAGCCGGTCGCGCCGTCTGGTAGCCGGTCGCGCCGTCTGGTAGCCGGTCGCGCCGTCTGGTAGCCGGTCGCGCCGTCTGGTAGCCGGTCGCGCCGTCTGGTAGCCGGTCGCTCCGTCTGGTAGCCGGTCGCTCCGTCTGGTAGCCGGTCGCTCCGTCTGGTAGCCGGTCGCTCCGTCTGGTAGCCGGTCGCGCCGTCTGGTAGCCGGTCGCTCCGTCTGGTAGCCGGTCGCTCCGTCTGGTAGCCGGTCGCTCCGTCTGGTAGCCGGTCGCGCCGTCTGGTAGCCGGTCGCTCCGTCTGGTAGCCGGTCGCTCCGTCTGGTAGCCGGTCGCTCCGTCTGGTAGCCGGTAACTCTGTCTAGTAGCCGGTCGCTCCGTCTGGTAGCCGGTCGCTCCGTCTGGTAGCCGGTCGCTCCGTCTGGTAGCCGGTCGCGCCGTCTGGTAGCCGGTCGCGCCGTCTGGTAGCCGGTCGCTCCGTCTGGTAGCCGGTCGCTCCGTCTGGTAGCCGGTCGCTCCGTCTGGTAGCCGGTCGCTCCGTCTGGTAGCCGGTCGCTCCGTCTGGTAGCCGGTCGCTCCGTCTGGTAGCCGGTCGCTCCGTCTAGTAGCCGGTAACTCTGTCTAGTAGCCGGTAACTCTGTCTAGTAGCCGGTAACTCTGTCTAGTAGCCGGTAACTCTGTCTAGTAGCCGGTAACTCTGTCTAGTAGCCGGTAACTCTGTCTGGTAGCCGGTAACTCTGTCTAGTAGCCGGTAGCTCCGTCTGGTAGCCGGTAACTCTGTCTGGTAGCCGGTAACTCTGTCTAGTAGCCGGTAACTCTGTCTAGTAGCCGGGCCTCCCAGTTGCAAATGATGCTCTTATGTTTTTTCCCCAAAAATGTTTTCTTTATCTGAAACCAGAAATATTTTTTGGTTTACACCCCCAGACCAGACTACCCCAGTGACCTAGTAACAGTTAGTCCTAGAAGACTGTGTCAGTTATTTCTGTGAGTGTCATTCTGAAATGTCATTTTAGCTGGAAAAACATGAAATTGAGTACAGCTAATCAATTCTCTCATCATCCCAAATTACTTTGTATTCTTATGCCCTTTTATTTAGGCATACTAGGGGGGGGGGGGGGGGGGGGGGGGGGGTGACTTTCAGCAATGAGTGATGTTGCCCTCAATCTTCTTGGAGTCATTTCATGGAATATTTCAAATATTCTGAAGACAGAATGATTTCATCATGTTGTGGTCTGTTCCAGTGATTGGTATAATATTAACATCAAAGCCTCTGACATCCTATAGTGTTTTTAAAGGTCTGTTGCACGTATATAACCAGCCATAGTCAATTGATTAGCCAGCAGCTGTGGGTTAAAGAGCTGAACTGAGGCAGTTTTAAAATACTAATCTCATATAATTAGCAGATGCTTTTTATCCAAAGTGATTTACAGTACATTGAGTGCATACATTGTCTTGTATGTGATTCCTGCATGTGGGAATTGAACCCATAAACTTGCTACTAGCACCAGGCCCTTACTAACTGAGCCACACATTATAGTAAGAGGAGAATACGAAGCCAATGTAAGTTGTTGGTGTATTGATTTGTGTTTTTTCTCATCCATCTTCCCTTCCTACTTGCTCTTCTCCTCTTCATCCATTTCTCCTTTCTCCTCCTCATCCATCTCTCCTTTCTCCTCCTCATCCATTTCTCCTTTCTCCTCTTCGTCCATTTCTCTCCATTCTCCTCTTCGTCCATTTCTCTCCTTTCTCCTCTTCGTCCATTTTTCTCCTTTCTCCTCTTCGTCCATTTCTCTCCTTTCTCCTCTTCGTCCATTTCTCTCCTTTCTCCTCCTCGTCCATTTCTCTCCTTTCTCCTCCTCGTCCATTTTTCTCCTTTCTCCTCCTCGTCCATTTTTCTCCTTTCTCCTCCTCGTCCATTTTACTCCTTTCTCCTCCTCGTCCATTTTACTCCTTTCTCCTCCTCGTCCATTTCTCTCCTTTCTCCTCTTCGTCCATTTCTCTCCTTTCTCCTCTTCGTCCATTTCTCTCCTTTCTCCTCTTCGTCCATTTCTCTCCTTTCTCCTCTTCGTCCATTTCTCTCCTTTCTCCTCTTCGTCCATTTCTCTCCTTTCTCCTCTTCGTCCATTTTTCTCCTTTCTCCTCTTCGTCCATTTTTCTCCTTTCTCCTCTTCGTCCATTTCTCTCCTTTCTCCTCTTCGTCCATTTCTCTCCTTTCTCCTCTTCGTCCATTTCTCTCCTTTCTCCTCTTCGTCCATTTCTCTCCTTTCTCCTCTTCGTCCATTTCTCTCCTTTCTCCTCTTCGTCCATTTCTCTCCTTTCTCCTCTTCGTCCATTTTACTCCTTTCTCCTCTTCGTCCATTTTTCTCCTTTCTCCTCTTCGTCCATTTTTCTCCTTTCTCCTCTTCGTCCATTTTTCTCCTTTCTCCTCTTCGTCCATTTTTCTCCTTTCTCCTCTTCGTCCATTTTTCTCCTTTCTCCTCTTCGTCCATTTTTCTCCTTTCTCCTATCTCTTCCCAGGTGGGCTTGAACCAGGACCTGGCCTGATCTGTTACCTGGCAACCAGTGACGGGGCACCAATCCTAGCCTCCTGATTGGCTGTGACAGAAGCAGGCTGTAGAGGTGGAGAGGAGGGGGCAACCGAAAACGAACTGCTTTGCTCCACCCCCCCCCCCACCCCCCCTTTTCCCCTTCTTTGTTTTGAGGGGGGGAAGAGGAGAACTCGGCAGGAGGAGGAGTGCTCTGTGGGCGCACTAACTTCACAGACGAGCATGGGGCAGAGTGTTCCTGGAGGCATAAAGACTATTGACATGAGGGATCCGGCGTTCAGGCCTCTGGAGCTGGCAGCTCTGGACCATAACAAGCCCTCCAGGCTGGACCTGCTGCTGGACATGCCCCCTGCTGGACAGGCGGTCCAGATGCAGCACTCGTGGAACAACAACGACCGATCGCTCAACATCTTCGTCAAGGACGACAACAGACTGGTGTTCCATCGGCACCCCGTGGCTCAGAGCACGGATGCCATCCGGGCCTGTATCGGCTACACCCGGGGGCTCCACGTCTGGGAGATCAGCTGGGCCATGAGACAGCGGGGAACGCACGCCATCGTCGGCGTGGCGACAGGAGACGCTCCTCTTCATTCTGTAGGCTACACCACCCTGGTGGGTAATAACCACGAGTCCTGGGGCTGGGACCTGGGACGGAATAAACTCCACCATGACGGAAAGAACCTGCCTAGTAAGACATACCCTGCGTTCCTGGAGCCGGATGAGACGTTTATAGTCCCCGACTCATTCTTGGTAGTGTTGGACATGGACGAGGGGACTCTGAGCTATATTGTGGACGGACAGTACTTGGGGGTGGCTTTCAGAGGACTCAAAGGGAGGAAGCTGTACCCTGTCGTCAGTGCTGTGTGGGGGCACTGTGAAATACGAATCCGCTACATCAATGGACTCGATCGTAAGTAGTGCCTATTACAGAGCTCTCCAACCCTGTTCCTTGAGAGCTGCCCTCCTGTAGGTTTTGCCCCAGTTGAAACTGAATCAGGTTAGTTAATCAACCAGTTAATGATGAGAATGAGGTGTGCTAGATTAGGGTTGGAGTGAACCTCCAGGATTAGCTTTCCATGAACAGGGTTGGAGTGAACCTCCAGGATTAGCGTTCCATGAACAGGGTTGGAGTGAACCTCCAGGATTAGCGTTCCATGAACAGGGTTGGAGTGAACCTCCAGGATTAGCTTTCCATGAACAGGGTTGGAGTGAACCTCCAGGACTAGCGTTCCATGAACAGGGTTGGAGTGAACCTCCAGGACTAGCGTTCCATGAACAGGGTTGGAGTGAACCTCCAGGACTAGCGTTCCATGAACAGGGTTGGAGTGAACCTCCAGGACTAGCGTTCCATGAACAGGGTTGGAGTGAACCTCCAGGATTAGCTTTCCATGAACAGGGTTGGAGTGAACCTCCAGGATTAGCGTTCCATGAACAGGGTTGGAGTGAACCTCCAGGATTAGCGTTCCATGAACAGGGTTGGAGTGAACCTCCAGGATTAGCGTTCCATGAACAGGGTTGGAGTGCCCTGGCCTATAATATATTGTCTAAACTGTAATTGTTCAGGGTTGGCTTTGGTCTTTGCTCTGAGACATGATTTTAGACTATTTTTTTTCTTTCTAAACGCCATAGGAATCTACTATTAGCCTCGTCTCACAGCCAGCTGTTGTCTTGGGTGCTTTGGAACGTTCAGAAATATTCTATGTAGAACAAACATGCCTCTCTGACATGCATTAGGATAAGGAATCATGTTGGATCTAGTTTTGACACTTCTATCTGTTACAGTTGAAAAGATGAGGGTTACTGCACGTGTTCCTAGCTATCACTTAATACTTAGGGAATACCTAGGGAACTATAGTAACAGTGTCTGTCTGGACATTGGTATGTGGTTGGAATCTGGCAAATGTGCCTTTTTGCTCCACCACTGGCAGGTCAAATGAGAGAATCTCCCAGACACTTTTTATTTTATTTTAAATGTTATTTTTAAACCAGCAAATATTTGTTGGGACATAATTACACCAAAAAATAACTGAATGAGCATTCTTTAATGTTTTAAAAAAAACAAGAACTGTATTACTAGTAATAAGTAATGTATGGCTCAATTTACCTTTTTGTGACCTGAGTTTTAAACAATTAGTTAATTATTTATTTTTTGATACAATAGTCAAACTGATAAACGGTTGTACAAATGAACATCAACAATCGACAAAGTTCCTTGCTCTGCCACAAAATGCTGAGTGATACGGTTTATATATTATTAGTTCAGGGCTCGAACACTGACGGTTTTTTTTTTACAATGAGCACGTAAGTTCATATTTAGGAACACATACAAATAAATGAAGGATAACAATAAAATTGAGTGTTTTTAATGACTAAAACGATTTTTGGCGTGTTGTACGCTCCATCAAGCACAATGTACCCCCAGATATGAGTCATTAGGTGAGACCAAATTGTTCAACTGCCCCTTTTAAGTTAACGGCACTTGTGTGTTGTCTGTCTCAGAGATGAGAATCTCTGTACGCTGGCAGCAGAACGTTGCAGCAAACTAATATTGAAAATCAACCTAGCATGTGAACAAAACGATGTAACTAGCCAATAATCACCAGGACAAAGTCATACTTCACTAGCCTTTCAGGTCCATTCAACCAACTTCTACATTTGGGCTTTGGATTGGGGGAGGAAGAAGAAAAAAAAACTGTTCCCAAATGCTGTGTGATCACCCGCCAACGTGGCTGGTGAAATAGACATCTTACCCGCTAATGCCAAAATCTACCCGCATTTGGCAGGTGACGGGTGTTAATTTCCCACCCTTGTTGTAATACTTCCTCCTAGGGAGCTTCAACAGCAGTGTCAGTCTGTCTAGACATTGGGTTGTACAGATTGATGTGATTCAGAACTAGGGTCATAGACACCATTTCAGGGCTGCATTTACATGTTCTTAAAAATACTCAAAATGTATCTAATATATATATATAAAGTCAAGAAATCTGTAATTGATTTTGAATGTTTTTGCTGAGAAGATCTTAGTCGTACAGTGTAGTCGCCGACTGCTAGAAATGAACAGTAGACCATAGGAACTGACAAGACAACACAAACAGATCTGGGACCAGGCTAGCCTAACTGTAGTCTGTTCTAGCCTGGTTCCGTATCTGTTTGTGTTGTCTTGCCAACTCCTTTACATTAACAGTGACCATAGGAACTGGCAAGCGAGCACAAACAGATCTGGGACCAGGCTAGCCTAACTGTAGTCTGTTCTAGCCTGGTTCCATATCTGTTTGTTATCTTGCCAACTTCTTTACATTAACAGTGACCATAGGAACTGGCAAGAGAGCACAAAGGTCTGAGATCAGGCTTCTCTGGTGTTGCCTTGGTGTGCGTTCTTGTTTTTAATGGGGCCAACCTTTGAACGTTCTGTTACGCTCAAGTTAATTACATCAATAAACACTGAAATTGTGTGGACATCTCAAATGGCACCCTATTCCCTATATAGTGCACTACTTTAGACCAGAGCCCTATGGAACCCTATTCCCTATATAGTGCACTACTTTAGACCAGAGCCCTATGGAACCCTATTCCCTACATAGTGCACTACTTTAGACCAGGGCCAATAGGACTCTGTAGTAGTGCACTACTTTCGACCAGATCCCTATTGGACCCTATTCCCTACATAGTGCACTACTTTAGACCAGGGCCAATAGGACTCTGTAGTAGTGCACTACTTTTGACCAGAGCCCTATGAGACTATATTCCCTACATAGTGCACTACTTTAGACCAGGACCAATAGGACTCTGTAGTAGTGCAATACTTTCGACCAGAGCCCTATGGGACCCTATTCCCTGCATAGTGCACTACTTTAGACCAGGGCCAATAGGACTCTGTAGTAGTGCAATACTTTTGACCAGGGCCCTATGGGACCCTATTCCCTACATAGTGCACTACTTTAGACCAGGGCCAATAGGACTCTGTAGTAGTGCAATACTTTTGACCAGGGCCCTATGGGACCCTATTCCCTACATAGTGCACTACGTTTGACCACAGTTTTGAGTACAACTTCATCATTGTTATTGATGTAATGAACTTGGGTGTAACAGTACATTTCAAAGGTTGACTCCATTTTAAAATACATTACTGCACATCAAGGTTACACCAGAGACCTGAGGATTTGTAGCCTGGACTCAGACCTTTGTGCTCTCTTGCCATTTCCTATGGTCCACTGTTAATGTAAAGGAGTTGGCAAGATAACACAAACAGATCTGGAACCAGGCTAGAACAGAATACAGTTAGGCTAGCCTAGTCCCAGATCTGCTAGTGTGGTCTTGCCTACTTCTATGATAAATCGATCTGGGACCAAGTTAGAGGCATCTTGCTTCTACACCTGCATTCTAGCTGTTTGGGGTTTTAGGCTGGGTCTCTGTACAGCACTTTGAGATATTAGCTGATGTACGAAGGGCTATATAAAATAAACTTGATTGATCTACAGACTACACTGTTAGGCTAACATGGTCCCAGATCTATTTGTGCTGTTTTCCCAAACTTTAGCCTGCCAATTCAGCAAAAGAGTCTAAACAGATCTGGGACCAGGCTAGAGCCATTGATTACAACTACTATGTAAGCCAGTTGGGCACTACCTGATAATATGCCACTGGCATCGTGATTACATTTTTATTTATGTATCTCTTCTATGCCCCAGAAACAACAAACGTAATCATTTAACAAACCTGTTCATCACTTTGATCTAGGTTTTTGGGGTAGTATTTTCTGTAGTAAGGAGTGGCAAGAGGAATAGTCCCTCTTTTAAGTGATTAATCTGACATGACTAGAGTAGTGCGCTGTAAAGCCTGTGATATGTTTCCCAGTTCCCACGCACACCGAACAGCAATGCAACATGCAACAATTTCACCGATTTTACTGAGTTACAGCTCATATAAGGAAATGAGTCCATTTGAAATAAATATATTAGGCCCTAATCTATAGATTTCACATGACTGGGCAGAGACTGGGAGGCAGGCCCACCCACTTGGGAGGCAGGCCCACCCACTTGGGAGGCAGGCCCACCCACTTGGGAGGCAGGCCCACCCACTTGGGAGGCAGGCCCACCCACTTGGGAGGCAGGCCCACCCACTTGGGAGGCAGGCCCACCCACTTGGGAGGCAGGCCCACCCACTTGGGAGGCAGGCCCACCCACTTGGGAGGCAGGCCCACCCACTTGGGAGGCAGGCCCACCCACTTGGGAGGCAGGCCCACCCACTTGGGAGGCAGGCCCACCCACTTGGGAGGCAGGCCCACCCACTTGGGAGGCAGGCCCATCCAGTCAGAATGCTTTTTTTTTCCCACAAAAGGGCTTTATTATAGACATAAATACTCCTTAGTTTCATCAGCTGTCCTGGTGGCTGGTCTCAGACGATCCCGCAGGTGAAGAAGCCGGATGTGGAGGTCCTGGGCTGATGTAGTTACACGTGGCCTGAAGGTTGTGAGGCCTGTTGAACGTACTGCCAAATTCTCTTAAACGATGTTGGAGGCGGCTTATGGTAGAGAAATTAACATTCAATTCTCTGGCAACAGCTCTGGTGGACATTCCTGCATTCAGCAAGCCAATTACACACTTCCTCAAATCTTGAGACATCTGTGGTGTTGTGTGACAAAACTGCACATTTTAGTGGCCTTTTATTGTCCCCGGCACAAGGTGCACCTGTGTAATGATCATGCTGTTTTAATCAGCTTCTTGATATGCCACACCTGTCAGGTGGATAGATTCCCTTGGCAAAGGAAAAATACTCAGTAACAGGGATATAAACAAATTAGTGCACAAAATTTGAGAGAAATAAGCTTTTTGTGTGTATAGAATATTTCAAGGATCTTTTATTTCAGCTCATGAAATATGAGACCAACACTTTACATGTTGCATTTTTTGCTGTGCGGTAGCGGAACGTCTTAAATGTTGCGCCTTCCTCTGACACTGCCTAGTATACAGATCCTGGATGGCAGGACGTTTGGCTCCAGTGACGTATTGGGCTGTACGCACTACCCTCTGTAGCGCCTTACGGATGCCATGACAGGCGGTGATGCAACTGGTCTCCTGAGGGGGAAAAGGCGTTGTCGTGCCCTCTTCACGACTTTCTTGGTGTGTTTGGACCATGATAGTTCATTGATGTGGACGCCAAGGAAGTTGAAACTCTCAACCTGCTCCACTTCAGCCCCGTTGATGTTAATGGGGGTCTGTTCGGCCCTCCTTTTCCTGTAGTCCACAGATCAGCTCCTTTTGTCTTGATCACATTGAGGGAGAGGTTGTTGTCCTGACAACACACTGCCAGTTCTCTGACCACCTCCCTATAGGCTGTCTCATTGTTGTCAGTGATCAGACCTACCACCATTGTTATCGTCAGCAAACTTATTGATGGTGTTGGAAACAGTGGGGAGCTTGACGTTCTCGCTCTCCCTCCAAAGGGCTTTAGCGGCTTGGGATACATATGCTTATATTGTTTGTTTCACTTGCTTTGGCAATCAGAAATGAATAGTAAACATTACCTTACGTTACTCGTTACATTATACAGAAAAGTTTTTAAATAATAGACATTTCAAATGTTTATATTATGGCCATGTACTGTGTTGTAACAATATGAAAATAGTTGAAGTTAGGGCTGGACGTTATTGCCAAAATAAATCTTATATTACAGTATTTTTCTTTTTAAAAATGTATTATTTAATTTTTTTTACAGTATTTTATGTATTTGTACAATGTAAGTTCTAAATTTGCTTCATGAGTAGTGCTTGACCCTAGGGAGGCAACACATACACTACACACATACTAGGTCAATGGGTCTTCCTCCATTCTGATTGATTTATACTGTTCTATTCAACTTCAACCAAAAAACTATTTTCATCCATTTCTTGATTTCATTTGAGATCATTTCCACACTGCAACTTGGGCTGTACGATATGGGCAAACAATCTAAGCTTTATATTTAACCAAATGTTGCAATTTGACTTGTGATTTAGAACAAAACACTTGGGTGAACTGTTGGAATCATGGAAATAGAAAGATTATTCTAATTGTATAGTTGGAATATAATAATGTGCACTTTGAATACAGTGTTTTGACAAGACAACAAATTTAAAATGCCAGGGAGGAGTTATTGTGACCGTGTAGGAACCAAAGTGTTGATAAGTGTTTCCTATGGGACCCTATAATATTTGGCTCCATTTAATGTTTTCTCTTCGCTGCTTCATGTAGCTAACATATTCCTCTTTGATTTAGAAGATACTGTTGCACAAACAACATGCTAATTTAGATCTACACAGTCACTGGTATTATCAGGCTGTGTAGCTAGTTACGTTTGCTCCGACTGTACATTTATTAGCTAACTACCGATTATCATTAGCGGCTGACATGATGCAGGCCTAACTTGCAAAGAAAAGGCAAACTAGTGTAGTTATAGAACGCTAGTGGATTTATATTAGGAAACAAGGAAAACAGCATTATTGTCTTCAACATTAACCGTGCAAACTGAACACACGGGATCCATGGTCGAGCAACATCAAATGCACTCCTTGAGTGGCGGGGCTAGGTCTGTGGAAAGCGGGCGTAGACATCAGAGAGAGATGACTCAAGTAGTGGAGTAAACTAAAAAGGAACTTTACACACGACATATCATATTTAACAAACCAAACGTTCAAATACCGTTATAGAAGGTAAAGTTAAAAACCCAAACCGGTCCGTGCATCAATACCGGTATATCATAAAATACGGTATACCGCCCAGCCAATAGTTGAAGTACAAAAGGGAAAATAAATAAATATGGGTCGTATATACACTGGTGTTTGTTCTTAACTTGTTGCCCTTTTTCTTGTGGCAACAAGTCACAAATATTGCTGCTGTGATGGCACACCGGTATTTCACCCAATTTGCGTATGGGAGTTTGTAATCTGAGGGAAATGTCTCTATGGTCATACATTTGGCAGGAGGTTGGGAAGTTAAGCTTAATTTCCACCTCATTTTATGGTCAGTGTGTGCACTTAGCTTGTCTACTCTGAAGAGCAAGGTCTGCCTACAGCGGCCTTTCTTAATAGCAAGGCTATGCTCACTGAGTCTGTACATAGTCAAAACTTTCCTTTAATTTTGGGTCAGTCACAGTGGTCAGGTATTCTGCCACTGTGTACTCTCTGTTTAGGGCCAAATAGCATTCTAGTTTGCTCTGTTTTTTGTTAATTCTTTCCAATGTGTCAAGTAATTATCTTTTTGTTTTCTCATGATTTGTTTGGGTCTAATTGTGTTGTGTTGCTGTCCTGGGGTCTGTTTGTGAACAGAGCCCCAGGACCAGCTTGATTAGGGGACTCTTCTCCAGGTTCTTCTCTCTGTAGGTGATGGCTCTGTATTGAAAGGTTTGGGAATTGCTCCCTTTTAGGTGGTTGTAGAATTTAACGTCTCTCTTCTGGATTTTGATAATTAGTGGGTTTCGGTCTAATTCTGCATGCATTATTTGGTGTTTTTACGTTGTCCGCAGAGGATGTTTTTGCCAAAATCTCAGTTTTAAAAAAAATATATATTTAGTTATAATTTGGTTGGGAAAATGTTAGCCAAATTGAGGTTTGTTCATGACGATAATCTTTAGTCTAGTTAATCTAACAGTGTTATCAGAACATTTAGCTAGCATGTTTTGTAGTCTAGTATAACAGGGGGGGTATTTTGCTCTTCTCTTGCGAAGTAGCCTAGGCCTTATCCTGGCTAAAAGCCCTTGATTGATAATCAATCAATGTTATTTTGTTTTTCTGCATATTTGTTTATTTGATATCTGGCTGGGCAGCTCATGTATTACTTTGCTAATATCTGATCTGACACATCTAGCATGCTATAATTAACCAATAAGGCACCTCTGGGGTTTGTGGTATATGGCCCATATACCACGGCTAAGGAATGTTCTTAGGCACAACGCTTTGCAGTCCTTAGCCGTGGTATATTGTCCATATACCCCAAACCCCAGAGGTACCTTATTGCTATTATAAACTGGTTACCAACGGAATTAGCGCAGTAAAAATAATTGTTTTGTCATACACGTGGTATTACAGTCTGATATACCAAGGCTCTCAGCCAATCAGCATTCAAGGCTCGAACCACCCACTTTATAATGTAGCATAAATCAAGTGTGTTATTTTGGTATTTACTCGCACATAGGCAACTCGAAAATCGCATCGGAGGTTGTGAGAGATGAACATGAGACTTCCCATTTAAAAAAAAATATATATATATATAATATTTTCGTCAAGCTCAGTCAAATTGCTTATTTATACACAACCATTTTATGATCTGGCCATAGGTTTTCAAGTAGATTTAAGTCAAAACTGTAACTCGGCCACTCAGGAGCATTCACTGTCTTCTTGGTAAGCAACTCCAGTGTAGATTTCGCCTTGTGTTTTAGGTTATTGTCCTGCTGAAAGTTGAATTAAATTCCCAGTGTCTGGTGGAAAGCAGACTGATCCAGGTTTTCCTCTAGGATTTTGCCTGTGCTTAGTTCCATTATTTATTTTTATCCTAAAAATAAAAAAAACTCCCCAGTCCTTAACGATTACAAGCATAGCCATAACATGATGCAACCACCACTGTACTTGTGCATGTGACATTAAAACTAGAAACTATGCTTGAAAATAAGTGGTTAACATAACACTTTGTAATCAAGAAAAAGTTGATTGCTTTGCCACATTTATGGCAGTTTTACTTTAATGCCTTATTGCAAACAGGATGTGTGTTTTGGAATATTTTTATTCTGTACAGGCTTCCTTATTTCACACTGTCATTTATTTTAGTATTGTGGAGTAACTACAATGTTGTTGATCCATCCTCAGTTTTCTCCTATCACAGTCATTAAAATCTGAAACTGTTTTAAAATCACCGTTGGCCTCCCTGGGCAGTTTCCTTCCTCTCCGGCAACTGAGTTAGGAAGGAAGTCTGTATCTTTGTAGCGATTGGGTGAATTGATACACCATCCAAAGTGTAATGAGTAACTTCACCCTGCTCAAAGGGATATTTCATTATTGCACACAGTGAGTCCAAGTCCATGTGACTTGTTAAGCAAACTTTGGCTCCTGAACTTATTTAGGCCATAACAAAGGGTTTGAATACTTACTGAATCAAGACATTTCAGCTTTTCATTTTTTATTAATTTGTAAACATTTCAGAAAAATAATTCCACTTTGACATTATGGGATATTGTCTGTTTTGCTGTGCTGTACTCTAAATGTCTCTCTTCCCTCCCCAGCTGAGCCTCTCCCTCTGATGGACATGTGTCGGCGCTCCGTGAGGGTAGCTCTGGGCAGAGAACGACTGAGTGAGATCCATGGTCTGCCTCTACCAGCCTCTCTCAAGAATTACCTGCTCTACCAATGACCCCTCAGCACAACATAGAACACAACTTAGATCTGTGGACTGCTCCGTCTGTTGTCTCAGTACATACACAGAACATGCGTCTCTCTCTCCTGACTGCCCCGTCTGTTGTCTCAGTACACACACAAAACATGTGTCTCTCTTGCCCCGTCTGTTCCCTCAGTACATACACAGAACATGCGTCTCTCTCTCCTGACTGCCCCGTCTGTTGTCTCAGTACACACACAAAACATGTCTCTCTCTCGCCCCGTCTGTTCCCTCAGTACATACACAAAACATGTCTCTCTCTCGCCCCGTCTGTTCCCTCAGTACATACACAAAACATGTCTCTCTCTCGCCCCGTCTGTTCCCTCAGTACATACACAAAACATGTGTCTCTCTTGCCCCGTCTGTTCCCTCAGTACATACACAAAACATGTGTCTCTCTCGCCCCGTCTGTTCCCTCAGTACATACACAAAACATGTCTCTCTCTCGCCCCGTCTGTTCCCTCAGTACATACACAAAACATGTGTCTCTCTTGCTCTTTCTGTCTCTGGGATTTTCCCCCTCAGGAGGGTAACCCAACCAGTTCAACAACACATCACTCCAGCCTCTCGGTTCGAGCTCTGACTCATCCTTCCCAGCCCTCAGGGTTGGTTTGTACCAATCACACCACAGAGTGACAAGAACATCATTGTGTGACGCTTGGAGTGTTCAGGAAGCCGTGGAGACCGTGGTTGGTAATGGGTCAAGTCATTTTTTTTTTTTATCCTGTTTTTTTTTTAGTGGTTTACTTCAATCATATACTGAGATAACCACGTCGATGACAGACATGACATGCAGAGGACTTTGTGCATATCTTTGCTGGTCCTGGGGGCTTTGAGATGCCTGCCATAGTGGTACTACAATATGTCAGTCTGTGTTGAAGTGCAATGAGTTTAATGGTACGTCAGTCTGTTGTGACCTCAACACCTCTTAATAGTGATTTTGACTTTGTCTCTCTCCTTTTCCGTTTTGTCTTCTTTAAATGAACATTCAATCAAGTGATTGCTGTATGACATGTCCTGTTGGTAAATAGTTGTTTTATTGTGTTGGACTCAAACCCCTTCATTTTGGTGGAGGGCCGTTGTGTGCTATAAACAGATAGGTTTGTTGCATGCTGAAAGATATTTGTAAACATTTTCCAAGCACAAGGTGGTGCCATTTCTCATCTTTACCAGTTGCTCCTCTTTTTAATGGTCCATCAGGAAATAGTACTCGTTTTTATGTACTTGAGAGATTTTATGACATTTTCCTTGGAAGGTTTGTAGTGCTCACCTTCCCTCCCCAGTAGATGCTGGTTGATCTAGACCCAGACTGTGTGTGCCTGGTGATGACCCAGCACGGACCTCTGTTAGTAAGGTGGTGATACAACTCCATTACTCCTGGAAGCACCAGCACTGCAGTTTGTCCCTCAAGGTGACCGTACACCTCCCCCCCCAACCTTTTAAAGGGACAGTTCACCCAAATTACAAAATTACATTTCCCCCCCCCCCCCATGACATTGTAAGCTGTCTCTGGACAAGGACGGAGTACAATCCAAGTTTTGGGTTCGTTTACCTAGAATCCCATAGACTGCTTTCAGGGTAAAAAAAAAAAGAAGTCTAATTTTATTTGGGTGAAGTGTGCCTTTTAACTCTGCTCTGCTATCAGGTTTTCTCCCTGCAATATTTGAAGCACCTGTTAAATGTACCGATGTCCCCAACAGATTTTTATTGAAGAGCTTTTAAAAAAAATATATATATAAACTGAATGATGACATCGTTGTGAGAATTTCTAACATGTACTAGCTGTTTTGTCATTGGTCACCAAAGGCAAGCCATTCACTGTACAATGTCCGTGACCCATGGTCTTTCTCTCTGCTTTGGACCCATAGACTGTTTTATGTATATCAAGTACTTGTTTGGGTATAAGGGATGGTTAGGCAATTCTAAAATGTGTGGGGATGTCATTGGAAGGTGTGGGGTCTTTTTAATTATTTTTTTAAAATGAGTTACCTATTGTTTTGTTTTAGTTGGAAAGCATATGTTCAAACGGCAATCTGTTTCCTGTATAGTGGACTACTTTTTGTTTTAAATGGGCAGATGTAGTTGGCGTTGTGCTGAGCATTGACTGCGCTGATCGTTTTGTTTTTTTTCACGTTTTTTTCTTTCTAGTTTGCTCCTTTTTTTGTTTTTCTTTATGTAGTAACTACCTAATAAAAGTTTATTTCTAATTATATTTTGTGTTGTGCTGTCAAGTGACTTGTGTATAATTTCATGGGGTCCTCAAAGTATTGACATGGTAATAGAACCAAGTGTGTGTGTGATTCGAAATGGAACTGAATTGTGTAAAGTTTGAAATATGGTAATTTTAAACTCATCTGTCGCTTCCGATAATCATGGGTTTGATTCCTGCTGGGGCCACCCATACGAAAAGTATGCACTCACTTTGGATAAACACGTCTGATTAGTAGGAAATGGGAGCTCCGCCTGGATCTTCCTCATCTAGCCGTCAGGGGATGCCAAAGAGCAGATACTGACCTAGCACCAAACTACCTGTATGACCGTTCAGCTGAGTCTCTTCTAAAACATTTCACTCCCAAGTGAATCAATTTGCTGTAGCGACTTAGCACCGTGTGATCATAAAGACCATATCAAAACAGATTTTCGCTCAAGATAATTCTGCAGTGTTGCCTCTTGGCTCTTGCATCAAAAAACCAACTGACCGTCCACTACTTTTCTATAAGTCGATTGTCTCCAAGGGTAAAAACCCCCCAACAACATTCAGATATTTGTCATTGTTCATACTTTGATTCAATATCCTGTATGACACCAGACATATTTGTATAATATTAAGTGAATTGTTGAGGTTTTAAATGCTCTAAAATGACAAACAATGGTGACTATCACATGGAATTGTTTTATTTATTTTTACCCTGACCAATAAAACTGGTTCACTGAAGTCCGGAACTTTCCACTGACAAACAACACTATTTCCAGGTGGTTGAATAACCTACTTATCTATCTATTCCATAGGTTATGAACCTTGATATCATGTCGAGTAGTACTTTATTGATCCCAACTTGGGAAATTTGTTTTATCACTCCACATCAATAAATCATGAGAACAAGACCTGTAATAATGACAAACACATGATTTTTTTTTTTTTTTTTTAACAGACATGAAGGCACATGCAACTTAACAGCCATAAAAATAATAGTCAGATTCAAAGGAGTTAAGAAATGCTGTTGTGGATCCTACTTGGGGAAACGAGCAACAAAACGTTCATAAGATGACATAATTCAGTTAATCATTACTCTCATTAAAACGCCTCATGGATGTGGGTAAGAATGACCATCTTAAACATCTCTGGAGTTTCTGGGCAGGATGAACCTGATACTGAAGCTATTTCCCCTTAGTAAGAATGTGAGCCATCAAGTGACATTCCACCTCTTACACACCTCCATACCTGGGTTCAACCACTATTCCAAATCTTTCAAAATACTTTGAGCATTTGTTTTGGTGCCAGATGGTCGATGTTTGTGTTTTTGTTTTTTGGAGTCTTTCTGATTGGTTCCATTTCAACAGGCACGCTCAAATCAAGCATATCCAATAGTGCTTGAACCCAGGTTTGCACTCCCTCACCTCTCATTGGCTGGCTGGGTGGGCTGGCTGGCCACTCAGTAGACACACAACACGCCATGTCACGTGTCTACAGACCTCTTTCAGATGCCACAGTGAATGGTCATGGTGTCAGGTGTCATGTTCACCCACTAAACTAAAATGGAAGAACAATATGTCATTTTTTTTCTTTGCCTGCTTGTTTTAGGGAAAAGTAGAAATAGGTAGATGATTGGCATACAGGCCTACTGTAAGAAACTAGGGGGTTTACTTTGTTCTCAAACAGGTGAAGAGGCTGTGCAGCATACACCCCCCCAAATCATTGTTGTATAACATGTTTGCCCCTGCTAAAAATGACATCCAGATGTTATGAAAACAAATGTTTTGTTGTTGTGTGGTAAAAACTGGGACGTTTGTAACTTATTGATCAGTATCCAGAACAGCAGCCTAGGGGGTGCATGAATTCACATATCGGTTCACTTTGGTAAATTAGTAATAAACCTAGCAGCAGACAATTGGTCTGTTGAAAACTGGAAAAAGCCAGCCTGTGGCCCAATACAATTCAAGCCTTTACCCTTTCAATGGGTGGGGTGGGGTGGGGGGTTGTGCTGAAGTGGTCACAGGTATAGACCATAGACTTAGATAGACATCGCATCATTGTATCTGTCTCATATGGTGTCTGAGAGAGCATGGGTCATCTCCATTTTGAAGTAGTCCATTTTCTTCTACTTCTATGAGTTGGTAAACAAACTGAAAAGTTGCATACTGCCACGTGGACAGTGTTGTTTGAACAGGTATAAAGCCAAGATTGGCAATTTACAGCCACCTGTAGTTATGGAATGTTTGCTCACGGGTATAATTAATTGGCTGATCCCTCCTGATGACCTGGAAGGAAATAAGTGATCCTTCCTTAACTTAATAGGAATCCCCACCCAGTTGACTACTTTAAAAAATGGTGGAAGCCCTCCATGGCAATGTTCATGCAAAAAGTTGGGTTAATCCACATCTAGATACCTCTATCATTCTCTATGGTGTGTAGATCTTCAGCTCTATGGATTTAGAGCTAGCCTTGTGTGTGTCCCGCTAGTTGGAATCCCTCTGTATGCATTAAGATACCTTTCTGTCCCCTCTCCTTTATGTACTCTCTTAGTACAATGGCTAAGTGAATGTAACGTTATATGGTAATTGCTTCCACCTGTAAAGTTGTTTCTTATCAGTAACATTGACCTAGGGTAGACTAGGACATCAGACACACTCCATTGAGTACATTGTTTATTGGACACTATTATTCTCTCTTTGTTGTCAACTGTTCTGTCAATCAATTGGTCAAATCTTCTTTCCATAAATAAGAGACCAACTCTTTGCTGTTGTCAGACCTCTCTCTACGTCACGGACAACTCCCCCTACCAGCCCCCATGACGCAAATTAATTAATCTCTTCAGATGCTGTGGCAGCAGAGTTGGTCCTATTCAGAGAAAGCCGGGTGGATGACAGTTGATGAGAAAGAAAAACCACATTCTCGACTCTGATTTATAAAAAATTATAATTACGGGAAGAAAATTAAGATTATGGTTATAGTGTTATAAAAAAAATGGCACAGAATAATAATACGTTATTACATCTCTTCGCAGGGGGGTAAGTCATCCTATCCGACCTTTTTTTCTCAAATGTGACAGCTAGGTAGCATAGCTAAATATTTTAAAAGGAAGTTACAGTAGCTAGCTACTTGCCTCTCGTTCCCGAGGTGGTGAGAAGGGCTAGTTAGCTAGCTACAACATGCGGTTGTTAGCTAACTGTAATGATGTACAATGTCAATGCGTCTCAGACTAGTTATTTTTAACTGGCTAACTAGTATATGTTTACCGGGGCGCGTTCGTAAACTCGCTCCGGCTATTTTCTTTGATTTCAGAGCGCAGAATAACTGATGCTTTTACGAACGCACCCTGTATCATCCGTTTAGTTTGAACCGGTACCGGCTGGGTTTGAGGAGACGAGGTATATGACGAGAGGAGATCTCGTCATATACATCGGCTCCTCAAGCAAATGTACAGATTCAAGCTTAGTTATGCAATGTCAGGTGGCCAAATAGTGTCATTCTCACTGCTAGCCATGCTAGTTAGCTTGGCTAATCAACCGGATATTGATTTCTGAAGCGTGCTAGCCGCTATTCTAGCTATCGCGTTAACATTTACGTTAGCTAGCTAACTTTATGCAGGACATTTTGAAATCTTAGCCATTTGTGATGCTGTCTATTTCTATAAATATGAAGTTTAACACTTGAGATACAATAAAATACCAGCATCGTAAAATCAAGATGATGGATGTTTTAATTTGATGTGGCATTAGATGGCAAGTGGCGCAGTCTTTCTGACCCGCATTAACGTTACAAGGTTGCCACAAAACTCTTGCCTGTTTCTAAAATGTATCTTCGTAAAAAAAACATTAACTTAACTTTTTAAATATATTTAATGATCTTTTTTTTGTTTTATCTTCATGAGAGTTTCCCAAAGTCGGTCCTGGGCCCCGTGCATGTTTTTGTTCTAACACCACCGCTGATTCAAATAATCAAAGCTTGATGATGAGTTGGGTATTTTGAATCTGCTGTGTAGCGCTAGGACCAAAAAAAAAACGTGCATCGAGGAGGCCACAGTGCAGAGTTTGGGGAAACCCTGATTATTGACCATGCAAAGTGCTAAACTAGCAAACTGTCTCATGTTAGCTACTGCAGCTCATGTTAGCTACTGCAGCTTAGAATGGCCGACTCTAAACTAAATACATATAAAACATTCTATTCTGCCATAGAGGGGAAAACATGAAAGACGATCTTAAGGTACCCATCCTAAAATGTATGTTAGCTAATATATAGCTAGCTACACTAGCTAGCAAGTCATGAGAGAGAGCGATTCCAACCATCTTTAACCTGGAAGCTGATGAAGTGTTTGTTTTTTTGGAAGCCAGTACTTATCACTCAATCAGTTAAGGTCATCCATTGACAGCTGTTGACATTTGGGAAAGCACCATTCAATACCTAGCGCTGATATTGCAATTACTACTCACGGATACTATATTAATATAGTAGGAATAGGAATAGAAATCCCAGTCATATGCAGTATATCGTGTGTGTGTGTCTGAATATCTTAGCCAATGACAAGAAGTACCAGAATGGTGATAATAACTTTATTTGTCATATCATGATATGTCACTACATATTAAAGAAAAAGATTAGTAGCTACTTCACACCCCCCATTGTGTATCTACAGTAGATTGGCGCAAACAGATTAGTTTCCTCCTAGCATTTCAGACAGTACTACTTTTTTGCTTGAGATCCTAAATCTAGTTTCACTTGTCCTGCAGGTCCTAGTACTTTGCATAGGCTGCCATGGTGCAGTGCACTTTCCAGGCATGACATTGAGAACTAGTCTATATTTACATAGGACTCTCGCAGTCTCTTCATTTGTAAATGAATGCCCAGTGAGTGTTAGTTTCAAATGTAAACATTTAACTTTGAGTGTCAATCCGGGTATCTGGCCTGTAGCCATATTAGGGTTAGTTAGGGTTAGGGTTATGATCTCCCGGGTGGCGCAGTGGTCTAGGGCACTGCATCGCAGTGCTAGCTGCGCCACCAGAGTCTCTGGGTTCGCGCCCAGGCTCTGTCGCAACCGGGAGGTCCGTGGGGCGACGCACAATTGGCATAGCGTCGTCCGGGTTAGGGAGGGTTTGGCCGGTAGGGATATCCTTGTCTCAGTATGTAAAATGTAATGAAATGTATGCACTCTACTGTAAGTCACTCTGGATAAGAGTGTCTGCTAAATGACTAAAATGTAAAAAATGTAGTTCCCAAGGGTGCGTAGGGTTATGTGACTGTATCATACACAGTATCTTATCTTATGGTGTCCCAGGCCGCTAGGAGGAATGACATGATAAACAGTGAATGGATGTCTAGCTGGGTGTTAAGAATTGGAATCTCTTGCATTTGGCAGTTGACCTGCCCTTTAGACACAGAGTACAGGGCAGGCAGTACAGGTTGACACACTAGATGAAGCTTATGCTAAACTAATCTGATTCTGTCTCGCGTCTAAGCTTGTCTTGGACGGACAGGGGTTGTAGACGGGTATTTTTATGATGTCACTCAAGACTATCCCTGACTTGTTACGGTCATAAATGAAATAAAGTGCATGGTTTGGAGATTTAAAAGTCTATTAGGCTCAGGATATATTCAAGGGTGGGTAATTCCAGTCTTCGGGGGCCTGATTGGTGTCACAGTTTTGCCCCAGCTAACACATCGGACTCCAATAATCACCTAATCACTATCTTCAGTTTAGAATGCAATTTGATTAATCAGCTGTGTTTGCTTGGGATGGAGAAAAAGTGTGACGCCAATCATGCCCTTAGAGGACTGGAGTTGCCCACCCCCCCCTGGTCTATAGGGATGCCTATTTTTGTGTTCTACCCCTGACACATAAAATACCTGGTCACTCATTTGTCAGTAAACATTCTCCACTTCTGGCGGTCTATGGTCATTTTTTTTACACAGGTTACTGGAGCTCCGTCTCTATTGTCCTCCGCCATGTTACTAGTTTATTAATAATGCCATATCGATGAGTTTTCCTCTTCTCAGTAAAGATTTACATTTTAAGTCATTTAGCAGACGCTCTTATCCAGAGCGACTTACAAATTGGATATATATATATATATATATATATTTAACCAGGCAAGTCTGCTAAGAACAAATTCTTATTTTCAATGACGGCCTAGGAACAGTGGGTTAACTGCCTTGTTCAGGGGCAGAACAACAGATTTTGTACCTTGTCAGCTCGGGGATTCGAACTTGCAACCTTTCGGTTACTAGTCCAACGCTCTAACCACTAGGCTACCTGCCACCCCAGGTAGCCTAGTGGTTAGAGCTATAAGTACAGATGACTTATATAGAAATGTTGTCAACATATTTTCATCTTCCTCTCTGCAGATGTAGCGGCACGGTGGGAGCCATTGTGACTTGTCCTCTGGAGGTGCTGAAGACCAGGTTGCAGTCTTCAGGCATCACGCTCCGGCCCATGTTCCAGGTCCAACTGGGCACGCTCAATGGTACTGGGGTCATCAGACCAGGCTCGGGCACCATTACACCACCTGGCCTGCTGCAGGTCTTACGGTAAGGGGTTGTCTTTATTATTAGCATGGGGCTCATCTACAATGGGTCTTACGGTAAGGGGTTGTCTTTATTATTAGCATGGGGCTCGTCTACAATGGGTCTTACGGTAAGGGGTTGTCTTTATTATTAGCATGGGGCTCGTCTACAATGGGTCTTACGGTAAGGGGTTGTCTTTATTATAAACATGAGGCTAGTCTACAATGGGTCTTACGGTAAGGAGTTGTACTTCCTTATTAGCATGGGGCTCATCTACAATGGGTCTTACGGTAAGGGGTTGTCTTTATTATTAGCATGGGGCTAGTCTACAATGGGTCTTACGGTAAGGGGTTGTCTTTATTATTATCATGGGGCTAGTCTACAATGGGTCTTACGGTAAGGGGTTGTCTTTATTATTAGCATGGGGCTAGTCTATAATGGGTCTTACGGTAAGGGGTTGTCTTTATTATTAGCATGGGGCTAGTCTACAATGGGTCTTACGGTAAGGGGTTGTCTTTATTATTATCATGGGGCTAGTCTACAATGGGTCTTACGGTAAGGGGTTGTCTTTATTATTAGCATGGGGCTAGTCTACAATGGGTCTTACGGTAAGGGGTTGTCTTTATTATTAGCATGGGGCTAGTCTACAATGGGTCTTACGGTAAGGGGTTGTCTTTATTATTAGCATGGGGCTAGTCTACAATGGGTCTTACGGTAAGGAGTTGTACTTCCTTATTAGCATGGGGCTAGTCTACAATGGGTCTTACGGTAAGGGGTTGTCTTTATTATTAGCATGGGGCTAGTCTACAATGGGTCTTACGGTAAGGAGTTGTACTTCCTTATTAGCATGGGGCTCGTCTACAATGGGTCTTACGGTAAGGCGTTGTCCCTCTTCTTATTATTAGCATGTAGTCTACAATGGGTCTTACGGTAAGGAGTTGTCCTTCCTTATTAGCATGGGGCTAGTCTACAATGGGTCTTACGGTAAGGAGTTGTACTTCCTTATTAGCATGGGGCTCGTCTACAATGGGTCTTACGGTAAGGGGTTGTCCCTCTTCTTGTTATTAGCGTGTAGTCTACAATGGGTCTTACGGTAAGGAGTTGTCCTTCCTTATTAGCATGGGGCTCATCTACAATCGGTCTTACGGTAAGGAGTTGTCCCTCTTCTGATTATTAGTGTGTAGTCTACAATCGGTCTTACGGTAAGGGGTTGTCCCTCTTCTTATTATTAGCGTGTAGTCTACAATGGCTTTTACGGTAAGGAGTTGTACTTCCTTATTAGCATGGGGCTCATCTACAATGGGTCTTACGGTAAGGGGTTGTTCTTCTTATAATAGAGGGAAATGGTAATAGGGTCTTTTTGTAGACACTCCTCCATTGTTCGTTGGGAAAATTTAATGCCGTTTTTGGATAATCGCTGAATATAAGTTCTGAGGTAATCACAGGTTTAGGAGATCGTCTACGTTTTGTTCTATGAGATAAGCTACATCAGCTAACGTCACTTTTCGTGAATTTTGAAGCTGACATAAAGGCTTCATAATTCATAAAGGTCATGATGACTGACTGATATTACCTCATAGAACAAAACATGAAGGATTCATAATTCATAAAGGTCATGATGACTGACTGATATTACCTCATAGAACAAAACATGAAGGCTTCATAATTCATAGAGGTCAGGTTAACTAACCCTTATTCTGACAAAGGACAAAACGTATCAGATCTCCTAAGCCTGTGTTTAAGAACAAAACGTATCAGATCTCCTAAGCCTGTGTTTACCTCAGACCTTATTATCATCGTCAATCCCACAACCCTATTCTTTCACCATTCATTTTCCCCGTAGGAATGGCTGAACCAATCAGAGGTAACTCATTTCTGGTTTTTAGGGCTACATGCTGGCGCGCTCAATTAACATGGGGACAGTCTCTACTATGGGTCTTACGGTAAGGGGCTCGTATAAGTGAGGGGGCACAGGAGGCTGCTGAGGGGAGGACAGCTCGTAATAATGGCCGGAACGGAGCAAATGAAATGGCATTAACTACATGGAAACCACGTGCTTGATATAGTTGTTACCATGGAGAGAAAATATAGTTTCCATGAAGTCAACAGTCCTTTGATTCTAAGCCAACCCTGCCTGTTTTACACCACGGTTGCACACACATTATTTATTTGGGCTAAACAACCCACCCGTTTATAGGAGACAAGTAAACAACGCCACAGCAGGAAGAACTAATACCACAGCCTCATGTCGGACCAGGATATTATCAACTTTCCCCACCTGCGTTCCCTACCCATAACAATGTAGTTACCGATCCACTTGGTATAGTACTCTCCTGATTGCCAGATGCCCGCTGTTCCAGCTATCAGTGGATGTGGATGTGGTTTCTGACCTTTTTTTTTAATTCAGAAATTCTTCAGGTTGTGCAAACCCACAGTTGTCATGGTCTCTGACAGTCTCAGCAGGTGTGGAAATCCGGATTGGACGTACTGCCAAATTCTCTAAAATGACGTTGAAAGCGGCTTATGGTAGAGAAGAAACATTATAAATTTTCTGGCAACAGCTCTGGTGGACATTCCTGCAGTCAGCATGCCAATTGCACGCTCTCTCAACTTGAGACATTTGTGGCGTTGTGTTGTGTGACAAAACTGCACATTTTAGTTGTTTTTATTGTCCCCCAGCACAAGGTTCACCTGTGTAATGATCAGGCTGTTTAATCAGCTTCTTGATATGTCACACCTGTCAGGTGGATGGATTATCTCAGCAAAGGAGAAATACTCACTAACAGATGTAAACAAATTTGTTTACACCATTTGAGAGAAATAAGCAATCTTTTATTTCAGATCATGAAACATGGGACCAACATTTGTTGCATATAAAAAATAAATGTTTTTTGTTCAGTATAGATTAATCTTAAATAAAGAAGTACTTGAGATTAAAGACCGAGATTCCTGCTCTGATCGAAGCTCTCTTTGCCAGCTGTTAGGAGCACAGACACTGGTGCCTCCACCACAGAGCATGTTGGGAATGTGTTTTACTACCAGACAGGCAAGGACACACACGTACAGTGAGGACACTTATGTAAGTGCTGATGCCACCTGTGGAAATGCCCCTCGCCTGAGGCCCAGGGCCTGTTTTGGGCAGGAAGCAAGCAGGGTTGCCTCAGTCCACAGACTGTATGAGAGCGACGGTGTCACTGTGCCTCTGCCAAATTGAACACGAAGAGGAAGCTGTGCTGGATTGACCCACTACGGCTGTGCTCTGGGGTTTCTCGTGTTTTCACTTCAAGGGTTTAGAGCTTGTGGCCTTTGGTTGACTGACTGAACCAGTATGGGCAGGACTCCCGCTGAATGGATGATTGGCTCAACCCGGTTCACCCAGTGCCGTTTGGACATGAGCCATTGCAATTCTAAGTTACATAACAGCCTTCAAGTATCTGTTTTGGTTCATTTAGCCAATCATTGCTGTATTCAAAATCATCTTAGTTTTTTTTTCCCAATGTGAGAAGCTCAGGCTTGGTTGTTGTCTTTACTTTGACGATAATAACTAGCTCTGCGAGTCCGTATTGTGCCACGTAGTAACATTTGCTTTATTTACTTGGCCTGAACAGTGTTTTTCTTATAGACCTAGTTGACTAAAATGACGTAGTTACAGTGAGGGAGGGGGGACAAAAAGGTGCCAGCAACATTGTCCTAGAAAACAGCTGTGCCTTATAGCAGAGAGCGGTACATATGCATTAGCTGACCTGTCGGTGTGTCCACCCACCTAGGGTCATACCTGTCGGTGTGTCCACCCACCTAGGGTCATACCTGTCGGTGTGTCCACCCACCTAGGGTCATACCTGTCGGTGTGTCCACCCACCTAGGGTCATACCTGTCGGTGTGTCCACCCACCTAGGGTCATACCTGTCGGTGTGTCCACCCACCTAGGGTCATACCTGTCGGTGTGTCCACCCACCTAGGGTCATACCTGTCGGTGTGTCCACCCACCTAGGGTCATACCTGTCGGTGTGTCCACCCACCTAGGGTCATACCTGTCGGTGTGTCCACCCACCTAGGGTCATACCTGTCGGTGTGTCCACCCACCTAGGGTCATACCTGTCGGTGTGTCCACCCACCTAGGGTCATACCAGTCGGTGTGTCCACCCACCTAGGGTCATACCTGTCGATGTGTCCACCCACCTAGGGTCATACCTGTTTGTCAGCAACTGGCATAAAGGTCATCCTTTCCTAGTGTCGTGTGTGTGCAAACTGTGTGTGTGTGCAAACTGTGTGTGTGTGCAAACTGTGTGTGTGTGCAAACTGTGTGAGAAGTCAATTCCCCCCCCAGAGGAGACTGTGTTCACAGTACATTTCCAGTCTTTGAAGAGTATAGAAAGAGGGTAGGGTGGTGGCCACAACAAACTCCAACAGGGTGTGTGTGTGTGTGTGTCATCAGTCAGAGGGCAGGGGTCAATGCTAGGGATAAGTGAAGAAGATAGCAGAGAACATTTCGTACACTGAGCTTCAGTTAACCTGACATTGGCTGCTGTTAGGCCTACCGCTGTTGTACCTCACTACTGAATAAACGTCAACAAGTCATCTATAGGAATAGATTCTCATTCAGTCAAACTTATTGAATTGTACGGAACAAACTCAGAAGAATCTTCTGCAAAAAAAAAAAGATTCATCCCATTTGTGAATAAACTATTTTAGAAATCAAAGTTCCAATGAAAAATTGATTTGGTTATTTTTTTTTTTTCTCTCTTCCCATTTCTAGGTCAATTCTAGAAAAAGAGGGTCCGAGGTCTCTTTTCCGGGGACTGGGTCCAAATCTCGTCGGTGTCGCCCCTTCAAGGTAAGCCCACTCTGCAGTCTACATTCAACACTGCATTTAACAGGGTGGATTTGGTGGAAGTACTGTTTTGTGTGTGGATGTGTTTCTGACTTTCTGTGTGCACTTACATGACACACACACACACACACACACACACACACACCATGCCATCTCAATTGACAGATGGTGAGACTTGAACAACTGGGCAGTAACAATATCTTAAGACGACATCATTTCCTAATAACGTGGTTTTCCTTTGTTTCACTGTGTTGGTGCGAAAGGCCCAGATGACCCCAACCCGGGTCCAGTTATTACTATGTTTTCTAATCTATCTCCTAAGGATATGGGGAAATAGTTTGCCTTTTCCTAAAATGAAAGGCCAATAATCTACTGGAGCCGTGTGACACCTAGAAAGTCTTCTTTCTGTTAACTTGAGCATCTGGTTACCAATCCTCCAATCACTAACGTGGATGGCAGCTCCAGGAACCTCCTGTGGCGATAGGATGGCAGAGCAGAATAGTGAGGTGGAAGAGGAGGGGCCTGTTCAGTAGACACAAAACGGAGAGGTTCTATTTGAACTCGTCCAATAAGAAATGCATGCTTTTTGTTTTCCGTCGCAAAAAAATGTTTTGCTACGCTGTGCCCCGATGAACACCACGCCGCTTTATAAGTGACAGAGTTGCAGTATAGTGTTGATTTTCTGGGGATAAAGGGTGACATCGTTAAGACATTGACCCGTGGTAATGTAAACATTAACAAAAAGTAGTCAATATTTCATGGAATCGTTTTGTTTTCATTCACGGAGGGAGATATTATTGGAAAGCCAGACATGGATGGTTATACTGTATACTGAGAGAGGGGGGGGGGGAAATACACGCAAGCAAAGATAACACGGCTTCTGGCCCTTGATGTTCTTTACTTTTAATGAAGGTAACAGGATGATCCCAATGTAGACTTGATATCTGAGCCCTTTTCCACCCCAGGGTTTATATACACTACATAGTATACAGCCCTCACTAGGTATCAGAATCCTCCCCCTCCGTTCTTATTCAGCCCGTTCTGCTGCTGCCTGTGAACCACACACACACACACACACACACACACACACACACACACACACACACACACACACACACACACACACACACACACACACACACACAGTGAATGGGATGGGCTGTTCCAAATGCATAGCAGAAAGAAATGAGACTGCTCTGGACAGGACCCTTACAGACGGCATGTTTAGCTAGCTCTGTCAAAGACTGCTGCTTCACAGCACAGGCATCTCTGGGAAACGTGACGTTACAAACACACACACACACACACACACACACTTCTAAAGATGGGAACATTATTCATTCAGGGGGTTATCACCAATTGTCATTTACATTTTCTCACCTCCCTCCGTCTTTTGTCTTTGCAGAGCTATTTATTTTGCTGCCTACAAAAAGTCGAAAGAGACGTTCAATGGTGTCTTCGTCCCTAACAGTGGAGTGGTGCACATGTCCTCAGCTGGCTTTGCAGGTGAGACCCAGTCTGAAGCAGAGCATATTGGGACGTAGAGCCCTGGGACGTAGAGCCCTGGGACGTAGAGCCCTGGGACGTAGAGGACGTAGAGCCCTGGGACGTAGAGCCCTGGGACATAGAGGACGTAGAGGACGTAGAGCCCTGAGACGTAGAGCCCTGGGACGTAGAGGACGTAGAGCCCTGGGACGTAGAGGACGTAGAGCCCTGGGATGTAGAGGACGTAGAGCCCTGGGACGTAGAGGACGTAGAGCCCTGGGACATAGAGGACGTAGAGGACGTAGAGCCCTGAGACGTAGAGGACGTAGAGCCCTGGGACGTAGAGGACGTAGAGGACGTAGAGGACCTAGAGACCTGTGTCTGTGGAAGCACTACATCCTCATTCTGTATGAAACGCAAAGCGATGGCGCCATGTAAATGCTTCCACCTTATGCAAACAAATGTTTTTTATACCTGTTGTGTAAACAGGAGCAACATTTGCATCTAAACATGAAGAAAAAATACAGTGGAATTGTGTTCACCAAAACATGTATGTATGTATGTATGTATGTATGTATGTATGTATACACAGTACTAGTCAAAAGTTTGGACAGAATAATAGTGAAGAAGCCTCCCGGGTGACGCAGTGGTCTAAGGCACTGCATCGCAGCACTAGCCGGCCGCGACCGGGAGGTCCGTGGGGTAGATGCACAATTGGCCTAGCGTCGTCCGGGTTAGGGAGGGTTTGGCCGGTAGGGATATCCTTGTCTCATCGCGCTCCAGCGACTTCTGTGGCGGGCCGGGCGCAGTGCGCGCTAACCAAGGGGGCCAGGTACACGGTGTTTCCTCCGACACATTGGTGCGGCTGGCTTCCGGGTTGGAGGCGCGCTGTGTTAAGAAGCAGTACGGCTTGGTTGGGTTGTGCTTCGGAGGACGCATGGCTTTCGACCTTCGTCTCTCCCATGCCCGTACGGGAGTTGTAGCGATGAGACAAGATTGAAACTACTAACAATTGGATACCACGAAATTGGGGAGAAAAGGGGGGGTAAAATTAAAATAATTAAAAAAAGAATAATAGTGAAGACATCAAAACCATTAAATAACACATGGAATCATGTAGTAAACCAAAAAAAAGTGTTAAACAAATCAAAATATATTTGAGATTCTTCAAAGTAGCCACCCTTTGCCTTGATGACAGCTTTGCACACTATATAGAATGTGTTGTATAATGATTTAATTTCTGCTCTGTCAGGAATCCTGGAGGATTTGACCTCCCTGACCTTTAGTTCTTTCCCTGAACTCTCATCCAGAGATATAAAATTAAATCTCTCTCTGTCTCTCTCTCTCTCTCTCTCGTCCCTCTTTCCTGCTCCATCCAGTGATATGACATGAAACTATCTGTTTCTACTTCCTGTTTCAGCCTTTGTTACAAACTCTCTCATGAACCCCGTATGGATGGTTAAGACCAGGATGCAGCTGGAGAAAAAGTATGTACTTTACATTCCTAACCGGTTCATCTGTCTTTTTCCATCTGTCTTTTGATTACACATTTAAATGCAGACGGACACCTTCAAGAGTTTCTCTACTGATGGTACAGAACACGGAGCTGTTGTTTTATTTCAGGGTTACTGTAACTAGTCCGATCACCAGGCACCACCACGTGTAATGTGCCCTTTGACGAGCCCCCCCATCTTAGCTGCAGTGCTGTCCTTGTGTTACGCAGTGCAGCATGGTTTAACATGTGACCAGGCAGGCCCATAAATACCCGAGCTGCTGACGCATTAGGCTGTGTGGGAGGAGGAGGCTATATTAAGCGACTGCTTGCAGACCAAATTGCACCCCCCCCCCCCCCCATTCCCTAATATAGGGCACTACTTTTGACCAGAGCCCTATTCAAAAGTAGTGCACTATGTAGGGATTAAGGGGTGCCATTTTGGAGTAGAGAGGAGACCGTGTTGAGGTCAGTTACAAGGATAAGCAGGTTAACTGGTGACCTAGAGTCCTGTTTACCCTCTGTCCCTCGAACTAGTGTTATCTGCTGGAGGAAAAACTCATCAAATATTATTCTAAGATATATATTTTGAAATGTATTAAGAAGCTAAAAAATATGTACTTAAATGTATATTTGGAAAAGGAAATGGAATATAGGAGGTATTGTCTGAGAGAACGCCCCCCCCCCCATCTTGTCATGTGACCTATTCAAATCAAATGTTATTGGTCACAGACACGTGTATATAGCAGATGTTATTGGTCACATTCATTTATTTATTTAAGCTTTATTTATCCAGGTAGGCAAGTTGAGAACACGTTCTCATTTACAATTGCGAACTGGCCAAGATAAAGAAAAGCAGTTCGACACATACAACAACACAGAGTTACACATGGAGTAGAACAAACATACAGTCAATAATACAGTGAAAAATAAGTCTATATACAATGTGAGCAAGTGAGGTGAGATAAGGGAGGTGAAGGCAAACAAAATATATATATAAATAAATAAAAATATAAAAAGGCCATGGTGGCGAAGTAAATAAAATATAGCAAGTAAAAAAAAAACACTGGAATGGTTGATTTGCAGTGGAAGAAAGTGCAAAGTAGAGATAGAAATAATGGGGTGCAAAGGAGCAAAATAAATGAATACAGTAGGTAAAGAGGTAGTTGTTTGGGCTAAATTAGAGATGGGCTATGTACAGGTGCAGTAATCTATGAGCTGCTCTGACAGCTGGTGCTCAAAGCTAGTGAGGGAGATAAGTGTTTCCAGTTTCAGAGATTTTTGTAGTTCGTTCCAGTCATTGGCAGCAGAGAACTGGAAGGAGAGGCGGCCCATAGTTAGCAGATGTTATTGGTCACATGGTTAGCAGATGTTATTGGTCACATGGTTAGCAGATGTTATTGGTCACATGCACATAGTTAGCCGATGTTATTGGTCACATACACATGGTTAGCCGATGTTATTGGTCACATACACATGGTTAGCAGATGTTATTGGTCACATAGTTAGCAGATGTTATTGGTCACATAGTTAGCAGATGTTATTGGTCACATAGTTAGCAGATGTTATTGGCCACATAGTTAGCAGATGTTATTGGCCACATAGTTAGCAGATGTTATTGGTCACATACACATGGTTAACAGACGTTATTGGTCACATACACATAGTTAGCAGATGTTATTGGTCACATACACATGGTTAACAGACGTTATTGGTCACATACACATAGTTAGCAGATGTTATTGGTCACATACACATGGTTAACAGACGTTATTGGTCACATACACATAGTTAGCAGATGTTATTGGTCACATACACATAGTTAGCAGATGTTATTGGTCACATACATGGTTAGCAGATGTTATTGGTCACATACACATGGTTAGCAGATGTTATTGGTCACATACACATAGTTAGCAGATGTTATTGTGGGTGTAGTGTATTGCTTGTACCTCAGACTCCATATTTGACTGGAGTCTTGAGGTATGCTGACCTTTCCACACGACAACTGATGTGTTTGGTGAGGTGAAGTGTTGACTTGCTGTTGTGCTCCTGACACCACTCCACCTGGTGCTTTAGGGGACACCATACACCACTACACCTGGTGCTTTAGGGAACACCATACACCTCTACACCTGGTGCTTTAGGGAACACCATACACCACTACACCTGGTGCTTTAGGGAACACCATACACCACTACACCTGGTGCTTTAGGGGACACCATACACCACTACACCTGGTGCTTTAGGGAACACCATACACCACTACACCTGGTGCTTTAGGGGACACCATACACCTCTACACCTGGTGCTTTAGGGAACACCATACACCACTACACCTGATGCTTTAGGGGACACCATACACCTCTACACCTGGTGCTTTAGGGAACACCATACACCTCTACACCTGGTGCTTTAGGGGACACCATACACCTGGTGCTTTAGGGAACATCATACACCACTACACCTGATGCTTTAGGGAACACCATACACCACTATACCTGGTGCTTTAGGGGACACCATACACCTGGTGCTTTAGGGAACACCATACACCACTACACCTGATGCTTTAGGGAACACCATACACCACTACACCTGATGCTTTAGGGAACACCATACACCTGATGCTTTAGGGAACACCATACACCTCTACACCTGGTGCTTTAGGGAACACCATACACCTCTACACCTGGTGCTTTAGGGAACACCATACACCTGGTGCTTTAGGGAACACCATACACCACTACACCTGATGCTTTAGGGGACACCATACACCACTACACCTGGTGCTTTAGGGAACACCATACACCACTACACCTGATGCTTTAGGGAACACCATACACCTCTACACCTGGTGCTTTAGGGAACACCATACACCTCTACACCTGATGCTTTAGGAGACACCATACACCTCTACACCTGATGCTTTAGGGAACACCATACACCTCTACACCTGGTGCTTTAGGGAACACCATACACCTCTACACCTGGTGCTTTAGGGAACACCATACACCTCTACACCTGGTGCTTTAGGGAACACCATACACCTGGTGCTTTAGGGGACACCATACACCACTATACCTGGTGCTTTAGGGGACACCATACACCTCTACACCTGGTGCTTTAGGGGACACCATACACCTCTACACCTGGTGCTTTAGGGGACACCATACACCTGGTGCTTTAGGGGACACCATACACCACTATACCTGGTGCTTTAGGGGACACCATACACCACTATACCTGGTGCTTTAGGGGACACCATACACCACTCCACCTGGTGCTTTAGGGGACACCATACACCACTATACCTGGTGCTTTAGGGAACACCATACACCACTACACCTGGTGCTTTAGGGGACACCATACACCTCTACACCTGGTGCTTTAGGGAACACCATACACCTGGTGCTTTAGGGGACACCACTACACCTTGTGCTTTAGGGGACACCATACACCTGGTGCTTTAGGGGACACCATACACCACTACACCTGGTGCTTTAGGGAACACCATACACCTCTACACCTGGTGCTTTAGGGGACACCATACACCACTACACCTGGTGCTTTAGGGAACACCATACACCTCTACACCTGGTGCTTTAGGGAACACCATACACCTCTACACCTGGTGCTTTAGGGGACACCATACACCTGGTGCTTTAGGGGACACCATACACCACTATACCTGGTGCTTTAGGGGACACCATACACCTGGTGCTTTAGGGGACACCACTACACCTTGTGCTTTAGGTGACACCATACACCTGATGCTTTAGGGGACACCATACACCACTATACCTGGTGCTTTAGGGGACACCATACACCACTATACCTGGTGCTTTAGGAGACACCATACACCTCTACACCTGGTGCTTTAGGGGACACCATACACCTGGTGCTTTAGGGGACACCACTACACCTTGTGCTTTAGGTGACACCATACACCTGATGCTTTAGGGGACACCATACACCACTATACCTGGTGCTTTAGGGAACACCATACACCTCTACACCTGGTGCTTTAGGGGACACTATACACCTCTACACCTGGTGCTTTAGGGGACACTATACACCTCTACACCTGGTGCTTTAGGGAACACCATACACCACTACACCTGGTGCTTTAGGGAACACCATACACCACTACACCTGGTGCTTTAGGGGACACCATACACCTGGTGCTTTAGGGGACACCATACACCTCTACACCTGGTGCTTTAGGGAACACCATACACCTGGTGCTTTAGGGAACACCATACACCTCTACACCTAGTGCTTTAGGGGACACCATACACCTCTACACCTGGTGCTTTAGGGGACACCATACACCTGGTGCTTTAGGGAACACCATACACCTTTATACCTGGTGCTTTAGGGAACACCATACACCTCTACACCTGATGCTTTAGGAGACACCATACACCTCTACACCTGATGCTTTAGGAGACACCATACACCTGGTGCTTTAGGGAACACCATACGCCACTACACCTGGTGCTTTAGGGAACACCATACACCACTATACCTGGTGCTTTAGGGAACACCATACACCTGGTGCTTTAGGGAACACCATACACCTGGTGCTTTAGGGAACACCATACACCTGGTGCTTTAGGGAACACCATACACCTCTACACCTGGTGCTTTAGGGGACACCATACACCACTATACCTGGTGCTTTAGGGGACACCATACACCTGGTGCTTTAGGGAACACCATACACCACTACACCTGGTGCTTTAGGGGACACCATACACCACTCCACCTGGTGCTTTAGGGGACACCATACACCACTATACCTGGTGCTTTAGGGAACACCATACACCACTACACCTGGTGCTTTAGGGGACAACATACACCTCTACACCTGGTGCTTTAGGGGACACCATACACCTGGTGCTTTAGGGGACACCATACACCTGGTGCTTTAGGGGACACCATACACCTGGTGCTTTAGGGGACACCATACACCTGGTGCTTTAGGGGACACCATACACCATACACCTGGTGCTTTAGGGAACACCATACACCTGGTGCTTTAGGGGACACCATACACCTGGTGCTTTAGGGAACACCATACACCACTACACCTGGTGCTTTAGGGGACACCATACACCTGGTGCTTTAGGGGACACCATACACCTGGTGCTTTAGGGGACACCATACACCTGGTGCTTTAGGGGACACCATACACCTGGTGCTTTAGGGGACACCATACACCTGGTGCTTTAGGGGACACCATACACCACTACACCTGGTGCTTTAGGGGACACCATACACCTGGTGCTTTAGGGGACACCATACACCACTACACCTGGTGCGTGCTTTAGGGAACACCATACACCTCTACACCTGGTGCTTTAGGGGACACCATACACCTCTACACCTGGTGCTTTAGGGAACACCATACACCTGGTGCTTTAGGGGACACCATACACCTGGTGTCTTAGGGGACACCATACACCTGGTGTCTTAGGGGACACCATACACCTGGTGTCTTAGGGGACACCATACACCTGGTGTTTTAGGGGACACCATACACCTGGTGTTTTAGGGGACACCATACACCTTTATACCTGGTGCTTTAGGGAACACCATACACCTCTACACCTGATGCTTTAGGAGACACCATACACCTCTACACCTGATGCTTTAGGAGACACCATACACCTCTACACCTGGTGCTTTAGGGAACACCATACACCTGGTGCTTTAGGGAACACCATACACCTCTACACCTGGTGCTTTAGGGGACACCATACACCTGGTGCTTTAGGGGACACCATACACCTCTACACCTGGTGCTTTAGGGGACACCATACACCTGGTGCTTTAGGGGCCACCATATACCTGGTGCTTTAGGGGACACCATACACCTGGTGCTTTAGGGGACACCATACACCTGGTGCTTTAGGGGACACCATATACCTGGTGCTTTAGGGGACACCATATACCTGGTGCTTTAGGGAACACCATACACCTGGTGCTTTAGGGAACACCATACACCTGGTGCTTTAGGGAACACCATACACCTCTACACCTGGTGCTTTAGGGGACACCATACACCTGGTGCTTTAGGGAACACCATACACCTGGTGCTTTAGGGGACACCATACACCACTACACCTGGTGCTTTAGGGGACACCATACACCACTACACCTGGTGCTTTAGGGGACACCATACACCTCTATACCTGGTGCTTTAGGGAACACCATACACCACTACACCTGGTGCATTTTTTAAATTTAACTAGGCAAGTCAGTTAAGAACAAATTCTTATTTACAATGACGGCCTGTCCAAACCCATACGACCCAATGTGTGCCGCCCTATGGGGGTCCCAATCACAGCCGGTTATGATACAGCCTGGATTCGAACCGGGATCTGTAGTGACGCCACTAGCACTGAGAGTGCAGTGCCTTAGATCGCTGTGCCACTCGGGATCCCCGCATTGAGTCGCACCATAGCAACCTGGAGCAAAACAAGTATTTCCTATTGGTTCAAATAGTACCACTCTGTTTTTTCTTTTTTTTCTTCTTCTTCTGTTTTCCACAAATTTTAAGTTCCTACTGGAACCTTTTTCTTTGAGTCTAATCTAACCTCTAAATTCCTCCAGGGCGCGAGGGGAGAAGAAGACCAACGCGCTGCAGTGTGCCCGTTACGTTTACAAGACCGAGGGCATGAGAGGTTTCTACCGGGGCCTGACGGCGTCCTACGCCGGCATCTCCGAAACCATGATCTGTTTCCTCATCTACGAGACGCTGAAGAAACGCCTGAACGAAGCGCGCTTCGCGTCGCCAAACAGCGAGACGGAAAAAGGGGCGTGGGACTTCCTAGGCCTGATGATGGCGGCTGCCTTCGCTAAGGGTTGTGCTTCCTGCATAGCCTACCCACACGGTAAGCGTGGGGTTAATGGGTAGTAAATAAAACGTTAGGATATTAACTTGTCATACCACACACTTCAACGGCCAAAATGCACATTGGCGTTGGAGGTCAAAACCGTAGCTGTTAAATGACAACGGCCCAATCAACGGTCATCTAGTCTACTGTGGAATAAGCAAACGCACATCATGACTCAAAGTTCTGTCATGTTCGACTAATTTCTGTTTGTGACAAAACAAGGAGTGTAGAGAATCATTGTAAAAAGCAAAACCCCTGTGAAATCTCTTTTCAATAACCCAGAACATCCATTTTAAAGCTGTTCTTAAAGCCGGTGTACAAAACCAAAGCTAGACAACAACAAAAAAAGGGGGAAGCATTGAAATGGCACTCATAGAATGGATCTATAGCTTATTAGACTTGCTTTCGATGAGAATGACAGATCTATAACTCGCATTTCTTTGTGAATTTGGTTGGGTCGCCCAGAAAGCTACAGACTTGACCTTTTTGAGTGAACAGCCTTTTTATAAAAACTCCCCACTTTCCTTCCATCTTCGGTCAAACACTCTGTAAACTGCATTCAAAATCACCTTCTAACGCGTCTGTCTCCCTTCATCAGAGGTGATTCGTACAAGGCTACGAGAAGAGGGCAGCAAATATCAGTACTTCTTCCAGACAGCACGGTTGGTTGCAGTGGAGGAAGGCTACGCTGCTTTTTACAGAGGACTCATTCCACAGCTGATCAGACAGATCCCCAACACAGCCATCGTCCTCTCCACCTACGAACTCATTGTCCACCTGATGGGAGACTCCTCGCAGTGATCAACGACAACGTGTTTTGGTCGGGCCCATCGGATGGAAAGGGCAACATGATGTAGCTATACCCCAAGGCACTTTGGGTACGAAAGAGACTATCGTGCAATTGCAGAAGAAAGGAAACTTGTGTTTTTGTGAATTGTTGGTTTCTCTTGAGGGAATTTGACAGCAGGTTTTACTGTTATCCAAAGGACCTGAAACTGATTTTTAAGTTTGCATCCCAAATAGCAAACTATCCCCTATTTAGTGCACTACTTTTGACCAGGGCCTTATAGGCTCTAGTCAAAAGTAGTGCACTCTGTAAAGAATAGGGTGTCATTTGGGACTCTGAAAATAATGTTTTATTTTAATGGAAGCATGTTATTGTTAAGGTGTTCAGAAGAAATTGTGGTACTTACGACAGGATAACTCTAGCCCGAGTCCCAGATCGGTTTGTGCTGTTATTACCAACTCCATTGCTGTCGTTTTGAGTTGTAAGTTGGCAAGACGACACAAAACAGATCTGGGAATCGGGCTAGGACAACACCATGTCTGAGAAGAACTTTAGTTTCAGTTTTTTTTTTTATCATACGATGTAAAAAAGGGTCATCTGAATAGAAGAGCAAAGTTAAATTCAACTAAATTATTTTCTTGTATTTCTGTATTGTTAAATGCTGTTTCTCTTCTGCTTATCCATGTTGAATGTCCAACGTTCCACCACTGTCTTTGGCCACAGGTTATTTCATTACAGGTTAATTAATTACAGGTTATTTCATTACATGTTATTTCATTTCACACTAATGATGGGGGAAGAAGGTGCTAGCTAGAGTTGCTATTTGCCAGGCAAAAGCAAACACACACACGTGTGTTAGTCATCATGATAGTTTATTCATTCACTACCACATGGTAAAGTTTTGATTAGAATTATCGCTGAGTAATGTATCTATTTTACATGACAAATACAGGTTCATCTGTATATTGTGTTTGTTAAAGAACATGGTCATCTTTTACAATATAATGACAACGTGAATGCTTATTTGACCAGTGGCTCAATAAAATTGCATCAATAAGTGGTTCGGTTCATTTGTTTTTGAATGATGACATACTACAGTAACCTGGTTGGAAAATATGGATTTCACTTGGTGGTCTACAGTAAAAGATGGACTGGATTTTTTTTGTGTGTTATGGATTTCACTTGGTCTACAGTAAAAGATGGACTGGATTTTTTTATGTGTTATGGATTTCACTTGATGGTCTACGGTAAAAGATGGACTGGATTTTTTTGTGTTATGGATTTCACTTTGTCTACAGTAAAAGATGCTGAATGTCAACTGGATTTTCTCACTTCACAACTCCGTACCAAACTAC
This sequence comes from Salvelinus fontinalis, assembly GCF_029448725.1. Lineage (NCBI taxonomy): Eukaryota > Metazoa > Chordata > Actinopteri > Salmoniformes > Salmonidae > Salvelinus > Salvelinus fontinalis. The sequence continues at coordinate 45,527,184 of NC_074672.1, read as the reverse complement.
ACTTTACATAGTGGTTCAATCAAAAGTGAAAACCCTATGCCAGACTGAGAAGGGTGAATATATATTAACCCTTATCAAATGTAGTTTATCTGATTTTACTAGAACAACCTCATAACAAGTTGCATCAACTGTGTTTGGAGTGGACCGTGGACACTAGAATACCATGGACACTAGAATACCGTGGACACTAGAATACCGTGGACACTAGAATTCCGTGGACACTAGAATACCGTGGACACTAGAATACTGTGAACATTAAAATACTGTGGACGCGGCCTCCCGTCACCACAGACAATCTGTATCACAACCGGCCGTGACCAGGAGTCCCATAGGGCGGCGCACAATTGGCCCAGCATCGTCTGAGTTAAGGGAGGGTTTGGCCGAGGGGCTTTACTTGGCTCATCGCGCTCTAGTGACTCCCTGTGGCGTTCCCGGGCGCCTGCAGGCTGACTTCGGTCGTCAGTTGAACGGTGTTTCCTCTGACACATTGGTGCGTCTGGCCTCCTGGTTAAGCGGGCGGGTGATTAAAAAGTGTGGTTTGGCGGGTCATGTTTCATGGGACACCTGACTCGACCTTCGCCTCTCCCGAGCCCGTTGGGGAGTTGAAGCGATGAGACGATTGTAATTGGATCGCTATTGGATATCACGAAATTGGGGAGAAAAAGAGGGTAAAATACAACAACAAAAATATATATATACGGTGGACACTAAAATACTCTGGACACTGTAAAATACTGTGGACACTAAAATACAATGAACATTAAAATACTGTGGACACAAATACTCTGGACACTGTAGAATACTGTGGACACTAAAATTATTTTGGACACTAAAATACTGTGGCCATTTTAAATACAGTGGGTTGCAAACAGTGTAAAGTCTTTGTTGTGGATTTGTAATACAATCCCATATGTGTGTTTTGTATCCAAAGTTGAACATTTAATTGTGATTTATAATATGTTTATTCATTGTCTATCAGTGCATGTAATAAAAGACAGTCTTAGTGCTTTACACAAAAAATAGTTTGAAAATGTTAAAGAAAGAACAATAAAATAATGATCTTCAAGGTCTAATCAAACTTTAGTGTTTGTGGATGATTCATTCTAGTGTTTCCAGTGTTTCTACTGGTCACCTGTTGCTTTGGAAACCTGCAAATGCATAACTTTCCCCTAAAACAAAACAAGAAAAAAAAACACAAATGAATACATTTGACAAGGAAAATGTAACAATTTTCCTCATAAGAAAGGATATTACCTCGTCAAACAGGTTTTAGCATTTCGCTGTTGCGGTAATCCCATTGTGGATTGAACAGATGAGGAAGTCTTGAGGGGGGAAAAAAAGATTTAGGGATAGGTTTGAGTGGTGAGGGAAATTCTGTTAAATATTAATTTATCATGCACAGGCCAAGTTGTTTTCTAATGACTTACCTTTGTACTGGCGTTTCCTCTTTGGTGACGAAGCTAGAGTAAACCAGAGTAAAATTAGACAGCGTTTAATTAACCGGTAGACAAATTATATTTAAACTACTTCTACTTCAAAAAGTAGAAACATCTTCCCGTCTTCTGGGTCTTAATTTCTAGCCATCTTAATGTTTTTTTTTGTTTTTTTTTTACACTATAATACTTACCAAGAAGATCATCAAAGAGTCCTTTACACCAGTTCCAGTTTTTCATAGGTTTGCTCATGCATGTCATATAACCTGCCACAAAGTGAGGGAAACCTAGCTGATTCCACCCTTGGTAAGAGACAACTTAAATGTATGCGTCATAATTACAAGTGATGAAGTGAAACCAACTATCAATAATAGTAATATTTGAAAACTTTATTATCACAGTGTAGACTTAAATAAATACACAGAGTGTACAAAACATTAGGAACGCCTTCCTAATATTGAGTTGCACCCCCCTTTGTCCTCAGAACAGCCTCAATTTGCCAGGGCATGGATTCTACAAGCAGGGCCAGGTTAATGCATCACCTTACCGGGGCTGAAGCCCGTGGGGCAAGGTGTTTCAAAAGCGATCCACAGGGAGGCTGGCCCATGTTGACTCAAATTGACTAGAACTCAGCGTTCAACACCATAGTGCCCACAAAGCTCAAAACTCAAACTGGTGCGGCTGGCAACTACTACCATACCCTGTTCAAAGGAACTTAAATATTTGTCTTGCCAATTCACCCTCTGAATGGCACACATACACAATCCATGTCTCAAGGCTTAAAAATCATTTTTTTAACTTTAACCTGTCTCCTCCCTTTCATCTACACTGATTGAAGTGGATTTAACAAGTGACATCAATAAGGGATCATAGCTTTCACCTGGATTCACCTGGTCAGTCTTATATCATGGAAAGAGCAGCTGTTCCTTGTGTTTTGTACACAGTGTAGACTTAAGTTAATACGGTCATTACAAAGAATGCCTTTTTTTACTTACGTAACATATTGTCTTTCATCTCTCTCTCTGCTCTTTTTTCTGTTGGATTAAAAGAGTGTGAATTGGTGGTCTTACAATCAGACAGAAACACATCTAAATTCAATAGAAGGGCCAAACAATCCAGAGGAATCTACAGTTCCTTCAGAATGTATTCACACCCCTTGACTTTTTCCACATGTTGTTGCTGTTACAGCTGGATTTTAAAATGGATTCAATTGCGATGTTGTGTCACTGGCCTTCACACAATATCCCATTATGTCAAAGTGGAATTATTTCAATATTATTTCGAGAGATTCTTTTCATTTTTTTTTTCTTCTTTTTTTTTCAAAGTATTCAACCTCTTTGTTATGGCAAGACTACATAAGTTCAGGAGTAAAAATGTGCTGAACAACTTATATAATAAGTTGCATGAACTCAATAATAATAATAGTGTTTAACATGATTTTTGAATGACTACCTCATCTCTGTACCCCACACATACAATGATCTACTGTATAAGGAGGACCCTCAGTCGAGCAGTGAATTTCAAACACAGATTCAACCACAAAGACCAGGGAGGTTTTCCAGTGGCTCTTAAAGAAAGGCACACATTGATAGATGGGTAAAAAAAAAAAAGCAGACAATGAATATCCCTTTGAGCATGGTGATGTTATTAATTATACTTTTGATGGTGTATCAATACACCCAGTCACTACAAACATTCAGACGTCCTTCCTAACTCAGTTGCCAGAGAGGAAGGAAACCACTCAGGGATTTCACCATGACGCCAATGGTGATTTTAAAACAGTTACAGAGTTTAATGGCTGTGATAGGAGAAAACTGAGGATGGATCAACAACATTGTAGTTACTCCACAATACTAACCTAATTGACAGAGTGAAAAGGAGGAAGCCTGTACAGAATAAAAATATTCCAAAACATGCATCCTGTTTGCAACAAGGCACTAAAGTAATACTGCAAATAATGTGGCAAAGCAATTAACCTTTTGTCCTGAATAGAAAGTGTTATGTTTGGGTCAAATCCAATACAACACATTACTGAGTACCACTCTCCATATTTTCAAGCATAGTGGTGGCTGCATCAAGTTATGGTTGTGCTTGTGTCACGCCCTGGCCTTAGTATTCTTTGTTTTCTTTATTATTTTAGTTAGGTCAGGGTGTGACATGGGGAATGTTTATGTTTTGTTGGTTTTGGGTGTTGTTTATGGTAAAGGGGTTGTGTATAGTATATGGGTTTGTGTGGAGTACATGTTTCTAGTGTTGTCTATGTATGTTTAGTTGTCTAGGAGAGTCTATGGTTACCTGAATGAGTTCCCAATTAGAGACAGCTGATTTCGGTTGTCTCTGATTGGGAGCCTTATTTAGGGTAGCCATAGGCTCTCATTGGTTGTGGGTAATTGTCTATGTAGAACGTTTGTAGCCTGTATGTATGTGCACAACGTTTGTAGCTTCACGGTCGTTTTGTTAAAGTGTTTTGTGTCGTGTTCATCTTCGTGTTGTTTAATAAAAGAAGATGGCTTATTTTCCAACTGCTGCATTTTGGTCTGTCAATCCGCCACACGATCGTGACAGCTTGTAATAATTAAGCACAGGCAAAATCCTAGAGGAAAACCTGGTTCAGTCTGCTTTCCACCAGACACTGGTTGATTAATTCACCTTTCAGCAGGATAATAACCTAAAAGACTCGAGTTGCTTACCAAGAAGACAGTGAATGTTCCTGAGTGGCCGAGTTACAGTTTTTGACTTAAATCTACTTTCAAATCTATGGCAGAGACCTGAAAAGGGTTGTCTATAAATGATCAACAACCAATTTGACAGAGCTTGAAGAATTTAAAAAATAATCATGTGCAAATATTGCACAATCCAGGTATGGAAAGCTCTTAGAGACTTAACCAGGAAGACTCACAGCTGTAATCATTGCCGAAGGTGCGTCTACAAATAAAAAAATAAATCTATGTAATCCATTTTGAATTCAGGCTGTAACACAACAAAATGTGGAATAAGTCAAGGGGTATGAATACTTTCTGAAGGCACTGTACATGAACATTTCGTATGTGTACATTTATGTGTACATTTTTAAATACAATTGTGTAATGATATAAATGAAATGATATCTGCCTTACTCAGTTCCTTGATGTAGTTGTCATCCAGCTGACCATAGCAGCTTACCATTCCTTTCAAAGCATGGGAGAGCCAACAGCTCACAACGACTGAACATATGGAGCAAATAGCAATCAGATTTAGCTGATATGAAAATTATAGAATACCTTGATGTCTAAGTACTTGTAGAATACCTTGTTGTCTAAGTACTTGTATAAAATACTGTTGTCTAAATACTCATAGAATACCTTGTTATCTAAGTACTTATAGAATATATTTGTTGTCTAAGTACTTATATAATACCTTGTTATCTAAGTACTTATAGAATACATTGTTGTCTAAGTACTTATAGAATGCCTTGTTATCTAAGTACTTATAGAATATAATTGTTGTCTAAGTACTTATTGAATACCTTGTTGTCTAAGTACTTATATAATACCTTGTTGTCTAAGTACTCATAGAATACCTTGTTGTCTAAGTACTTATAGAATACCTTGTTATCTAAGTACTTATAGAATATAATTGTTGTCTAAGTACTTATATAATACCTTGTTATCTAAGTACTTATAGAATACCCTGTTGTCTAAGTACTTATATAATACATTGTTGTCTAAGTACTTATAGAATACCTTGTTGTCTAAGTACTCATAGAATACCTTGTTTTCTAAGTACTTATAGAATACATTGCTATCTAAGTACTTATAGAATATCTTTGATGTCTAAGTACTTAAATAATACCTTGTTATCTAAGTACTTATAGAATACCTTGTTGTCTAAGTACTTATATAATACCTTGTTGTCTAAGTACTCATAGAATACCTTGTTGTCTAAGTACTTATATAATACCTTGTTGTCTAAGTACTTATAGAATACCTTGTTTTCAAAGTACTTATAGAATACCTTGTCTAAGTACTTATAGAATATATTTTTTTGTCTAAGTACTTAAATAATACCTTGTTATCTAAGTATTTATAGAATACCTTGTCTAAATACTTATAGAATACCTTGTTGTCTAAGTACTTATATAATACCTTGTTGTCTAAGTACTCATAGAATATCTTGTTGTCTAAGTACTTATAGAATACGTTGTCTAAGTACTTATAGAATACCTTGTTATCTAAGTACTTATAGAATAACTTGTTGTCTAAGTACTTATATAATATCTTATTTTCAAAGTACTTATAGAATACCTTGTCTAAGTACTTATAGAATATCTTTGTTGTCTAAGTACTTAAATAATACCTTGTTATCTAAGTACTTATAGAATACCTTGGTGTCTAAGTACTTATAGAATACATTGTTGTCTAAGTACTCATAGAATACCTCGTTGTCTAAGTACTTATATAATACCTTGTTTTCAAAGTACTCATAGCATACCTTGTTGTCTAGGTACTTATAGAATACATTGTTGTCTAAGTACTCATAGAATACATTGTTGTCTAAGTACTCATAGAATACCTTGTTTTCTAAGTACTAATTTTCACATTTCTCTTCAGCAACTTGCTAAATAGCAGGCTGATGGACTTTAAAACTGTATGGATGAATCAACACCACACCATCCTAGGAGGTAAAAGTTCAAATGGGAACTATCACTTGTTAAGGCGATAATAAATCTGACCTGGATCATCAAAGATCAATGCAGACAACGGGGTAATGAACGGCTGTACCTTATCAATGAGTCTGTACATAAAACAACCTGCAAGAGAAAGACTGACTTAAATCAACGATCACCTCTGCGAATATAGAGTACAAAAACACACTTGCCAACAGATACAGTATACTGTATACAAACAGACCATCACTTAAAAACAGATACTATATATATATATATATATATATATATATATATATATATATATATATATATACACACAAAGACCATTACATAACAACAGATACAGTGTATATATATATACACACACACAAAGACCATTACATAACAACAGATACAGTGTATATATATACAGACCATCACATAAGGTATACACACTCAGCCACACATTTTATTCACCATCGAAATACTGCACTGACTGCTGATCATTGTACTGCACTGACTGCTGAACATTGTACTGCACTGACTGCTGATCATTGTACTGCACTGACTGCTGAACATTGCCTCACCTCCGACCTCGGAGTCTGTTGTCTCCAGCCAGCATTCAAGATAAGCATCTGTCATTTCAGCCATGAACAGCTCTATGTTGACACAAACAGAGAACTCATTCAATGACAGTTATTCACATCTCCTTATAGTTTAGAATCATTTCTGTCCCTGTCTTAAAAGACCCATTGTCATTATAATGAAAAATATTGTGAAGCATACCGGCATTTTGTTCGACAATTGAGGACATTTTGGGATTTTGTGCCACTAGAAAACACAGTTCTCATAGTTAGAGGAGGGAATCATTACACTGTAATAATACTAAACTGTAATGAATCATTTCACTGTAATAATACTAAACTGTAATGAATCATTACACTGTAATAATACTAAACTGTAATGAATCATTTCACTGTAATAATACTAAACTGTAAGGAATCATTTCACTGTAATAATACTAAACTGTAAGGAATCATTACACTGTAACAATACTCAACTGTAATGAATCATTTCACTGTAATAATACTAAACTGTAATGAATCATTTCACTGTAATAATACTAAACTGTAATGAATCATTTCACTGTAATAATACTCAACTGTAATGAATCATTTCACTGTAACAATACTAAACTGTAATGAATCATTACACTGTAATAATACTAAACTGTTATGAATCATTACACTGTAACAATACTCAACTGTAATGAACTTAACTCACATAACAGGGGCAGGTACTGTTGTAAGAATTGATCTACACAGCGGTTGGTGATTTTCCTACACTTGCGGACAATACAACCTGCAATATAAAACAGGTTGGTTACCAGTAATAATGATTGAAAAGGCCAAAAGACATCCGTTTTGATTTGGGGAAAAAAATATAATAAGAAAATAAATAAAATATTATATTATATCAAGTATCATTGTTTTGATAATGCATATGATGAAAAGACGTGTATATACTTTAGGATATATAAAACCTCAAGACGATCTAATCAACGATGTATAAAGGTATTATAACAAAGACACCTGACATTGTCCTCCTCACCCTTGAGCTGTTCTGTGGGGGCCTGTCCGTGTGTGTCCACACAGGCATTGATACTCCTGGCACATGTCGTTTTCATACAGCCTGAAATATATATCAACAGGTTGACGACAACACAATTGAATTAAACTAGCATATGCTTTAGTTTTACACGGGGGAATAAAATGAATAGCCTGGTGCCACATCAGAAACAGACTGGCACTCATCCAATAAGGATAATGTTGTTTACCGGCTATATCAGAATGGAGTACTGGAAACTCTATTGCTCCACAGTCAGCTGGAAGCCCAGCTAGAGAAGGAATGAGATAGTGAGTTTGTTATATGTGTAACAATGTAATAACATTCATGATCATTTTCTCTTTAACTTTTTGAATGACAGTAGAGAGATTTAGTGCAGTTTGAGATGGCAGAGTAACCTCAACCACATAACAGCTAATGTTTCTCCATGTTTATTATAATTCAGGTACAATAGATAAAGCCGTTAAGACAAATGTTACATTGTAATCAGTTTGCCTTATGCACAATACTGTTAGAGTAAAAGTGGAATTACCACAGAGTAAAGGTGGAATTACCACAGAGTAAAAGTGGAATTACCACAGAGTAAAAGTGGAATTACCACAGAGTAAAAGGAGAATTACCACAGAGTAAAAGTGGAATTACCACAGAGTAAAAGGAGAATTACCACAGAGTAAAAGTGGAATTACCACAGAGTAAAAGTGGAATTACCACAGAGTAAAAGTGGAATTACCACAGAGTAAAAGTGGAATTACCACAGAGTAAAATGAGAATTACCACAGAGTAAAAGGAGAATTACCACAGAGTAAAAGTGGAATTACCACAGAGTAAAAGTGGAATTACCACAGAGTAAAATGAGAATTACCACAGCGTAAAAGTGGAATGAACACAGAGTAAAAGGAAATTACAAAGGAGTAAAAATGGAATTACCACAGAGTAAAAGCAGAATTACCACAAAGTTAAAGGAGAATTACCACAGAGTAAAAGGAGAATGATCGTCAGAGTCTCTTTCGGCATGGTTTCACTCAAGTCTGCTCTCAACCTGTTCACATTTAACAGAAATAAATAGATGATTAAATATGAGAATATCTATTAAAAAAAACTCGATAAAATGCAGACATTTAAGAAATGAATACCTGATTCAGCCCCTCAAAGTCAGTGTGGTGCGTTGAAAGGTGATCACGCATATGAGGATTTTGGTTTCAGTTATGAATTTACGAATGCGAATGCTGTGGTCATTTGACTTGCTGTATATATTTTTTACAACTCGTTATCTGACTCATATAGTCAGATGAATTAGTGGGATGACAAAGCTCTTTCAGTGATTGGTGGGGGACTGTCTGTTATCAAAGGAGCATCAAGAATGTTTGTTCTCCTAAGATATTATTCATCCATCCATATGGCTACCCTTACCTACAGTACCTGCACGCAGGTCATTACTTTCTACCAAAGATGGGCTACTTTCCTGTGCGATGGTTCGTCCCAGTGAGGTATACACCGAGTATACTAAACATTAGGAACACCTTCCCCATATTGAGTTGCACCTCCTCCTTTTCGCCCTGAGAACAGCCTCAATTCATCAGGGCGTGGGCTCTACAAGGTGTTCAAATCAAATCAAATCAAATTGTATTGGTCACATACACATATTTATCAGATGTTATTGCGGGTGTAACAAACTGGGTTGTAGGCGTTCCACAGGGATGCTGGCAAATGTTGACTCCAATGCTTCCCACAGTTGTGTGGATGTCCTTTGGGTGGTGGAACATTCTTGATACACACAGGAAACCATTGAGTGTAAAAAAAAAAAAAAAACAGCAGCATTGCAGTTATTGACACAAACCGGTGAGCCTGTCACCTACTACTATACCCTGTTCAAAGGCACTGAAATATTTTGTCTTGCCCATTCACCCTCTGAATGGCACACATACACAATCCAAGTCTCAGTGGTCTCAAGGCTTAAAACCCCTTCTTTAACCGGTCTCCTCCCCCTTCATCTCTACACTGATTGAAGTGGATTTAACAGGTGCCATCAATAAGTGATTATAGTTTTTACCTGAATTCATCTGGTCAGTCTATGTCACGGAAAGAGCAAGTGTTCTTAATGTTTTGTATACTCAGTGTAGACCTGTAGCTTCATCCACACATACAGTATGAAATGGATACATTGTAGCAGAGTAGCTGGTGGTGAATGAGTGACCTCTGTCTGTGGGATGGAAGGATGGTCACACTTTTTTTTGTGGGATGGTCATTGGGTGTATTCATTACACATTGCAACAGAACACAATTACAGTTTGAGAACCAAACGGAAGTAAACAGAGCAAACAGAACTAAACGGGGAGGGACCTACATGAATTTGTCCAATAGAAAATGTTGTTTTCGTTGCGAAACGTTTCCGTTTGCAACAGACGAAACGTTTCGCTACATAATCGGTGTAATGAATAGACCCATCGTCACAAGCCAGAGAAAAACATTAAGTTCAATTCAAAAGGGCTTTATTGGCATGGAAAACATATGTTAACATCGCCAAAGCAAAAATAAATAGATAACAAACAAAAGTGAAATAAACAATCCGAAATGAACAGTAAACATTACACTCACAAAAGTTTAAAAGGAATAGAGAAATTAAAATGTCATATTGTGGCTATGTAGTTTTTTAACAATGTGATAATAATTGAAGCACTAAAGGGAATATGTACTAACATAAATATGGGTTGTATTTACAATGGTGTTTGTTCTTCCCCGGATGCCCTTTTCTTGTGGCAACAGGTCACAAATCTTGCTGCTGTGATGACACACTGTGGAATTTGACCTAATATATATGGGAGTTTATCAAAATTCGATTTGTTTTCAAATTCTTTGTGTGTCTGTGTAATCTGAGGGAAATATGTGTCTCTAATACAGTCATATATTTGGCAGGTTAGGAACTGCACCTCAGTTTCCACCTCATTTTGTTGGCAGTGTGCACATAGCTCGTCTTATCTTGAGAGCCAGGTCTGCCTACAGAGGCCTCTCTCAATAGCAAGGCTATTTTTTTTATTTAACCTTTATTTAACCAGGTAGGCAAGTTGAGAACAAGTTCTCATTTACAATTGCGACCTGGCCAAGATAAAGCAAAGCAGTTCGACACATACAACAACACAGAGTTACACATGGAGTAAAACAAACATACAGTCAATAATACAGTAGAAAAATAAGTCTATATACAATGTGAGCAAGTGAGGTGAGATAAGGGAGGTGAAGGCAAACAAAAAGGATGCTCGCTGACTGGCTCACTGGGTCACTTTGTGGAAAGTCACAAGTTTTCCTTAATTTTCAGTCAGTCACAGTTGACAGGTATTTTACCACTGTGTACTTACTTTCTGTTTAGGGCCAAATAGCATTCCAGTTTGCTTGTTTTTTTGTTGTTAATTGTTTCCAATGTGTCAAGTAATTATTTGTTTTCTTATGCTGTAATTGTTGTTGCTGTGTTGTTTGTGAACAGAGCCCCAGGGCCAGCATGCTCAGGGGTATCTTCTCCAGGTTCATCTCTGTGTGTGATGGTTTTGTGATGGAAGGTTTGGGAATCGCTTCCATACATTTTCTGATGACGTAAATACAACGCGTCACGGACCTGTGTCTAGCTAGTTTTCGTAAACAAACAAAAAAAATGTTTTAAAGGATTTACCGAACGCCTTGACGTGGTTATATATGGATGATAAAGAATAATGTATCTATAATGTTAACTATAGCTACGCCATCTACCCCATTAGCTAACTATAGTAACTATATGCTAGCTAGTGAGCTAGCAGGCTAGCTAGCTCGTTTTTAACCATCATCTTCGCCTTCTCTCAAAAAAGTTTGATATTGAATGGACATTCATTTTAACGACAGAGTAGTGTTCTCCGTTTAAAATGTTAACATGTTTGATATCCGTTATTAAATGTGAAAAGAAGGACCGCGACGGACTAAGCACGTATGAAGGAATGTTGCTAGTTCGCTGACGCGAGTAGGTATGCTATAGCCAGTTGTACGAGCTAGCACACCGAAATCATTCGGCTAGTATTGCGCCGCGATAGTTTGACTTGTTAACCAGCCAGCTATAGTGGTGTCAAGTTGAAGGACTCCATTGTCCGGTGCATTTTGAGTAGTCTGTTCCACAGAAAATCGCATCGAGCTGTCATCATCATCATCTCTCGACTCGCGGTCAAATGGAACGGTGACAAAGATGCTGAAGATTCTCCTTGTCCTTTGTACGCTAGGTCAGAGATAATTTAAATGTTTTGCTCGGTGCCTGATGATTATATGGTGTAATTTGTTCATTCTAGAACTAGCTTAGTATTTCAATGTGCTCTTTGATGTGATGAGCAAGTGTCATAACCTTGACTGTAAAGGTACTGCTTTGTACTGTAGCAATGACTCCTCTGTAGTATTTTCATGATTATAGTTCTAATGTACTGTTTTCCTCTCTTCGTTATGCTGTTCCCATACAGGCTGTGCTCTTGTTACTTGGGATGGAGTCAATGCAGACGGTGAATTGCTCAAAATGATACCCTCTGCAGATGGCGTGTCGTTCATCCGGCTCGTCAATGGGGACAGTGAGTGTTCGGGGCGTGTGGAGGTATTCCAGAGGAACCAGTGGGGGACGGTGTGTGACCACGGCTGGGACCTGAGGGAGGCTGACGTGGTGTGCCTGGAGCTGGGCTGTGGGCTGGCTGAGAACGCCCTCCGTGGAGCTGCGTTTGGCAGGGGCTCCAGAGAGATCTGGCTGAGGCACGTCCAGTGCTCTGGCCACGAGGCGAGCCTGACGCAATGTCCCAGGGTCCTCCACAGTTACCTCACCTGCACCCATAATAATGACGCTGGGGTGAAATGCTCAGGTGAGACTGAGGCCCAGGAGGGTAGCCTGGTGCCAGATCTGTTGAAACTGTTTAACAGATCCCCAGGCTACAGGAGGCAAGGACACCTATAATAGTGAGGATTTGTTATGGGGCAGAAAAAAAAAACAAAGAAAAAAAACATTTCCATGTTGGAATACATATGAACAATGGTAACGATTAACAATTGATAATATACGTGTGGTGTGATTTTTTGTTGTCGTTTTGTTTGTTGTTGAGACAATGTATGTGGCTAGGAACTATCCTAATGGATATATAACATAGCTTTTGTCCCTTACAGGTACACTGTTGATGCCCACCCTGTCCCTGCTCTCCCCTCACACTGTCTTCTCTGCCGGGGAGGCGGTTCGCTTCAGCTGTACTGTGCTACTGGGCCACCACCTGAAGGACTTCCACCTGTATAAGAGGGGCATAGACACCCCGTTGGTGACTCAGAGGGTGGACTCTGCCCAGACCAGGGTGGAGCTGACTCTGTCAGACCAAGAGGCTACACACCAGGGCAGCTACAGCTGTCTGTACAGGATCAAGGGCAGCTCTCCCTCCTCCCTGCTCAGCTCTCCACCTAGCAACTCTATCAACATCACTGTGGGTGAGTCATCTGGGGCCTGTTCAGTTCGATATAACATGGAAGAAAACAAAGCTAATTGCTACGATAATGCCCTAAAGTTCAGTGTTCATATGTTCAGGATATCAATTCAAATCATCAAGTTTATTTTATATAGCCCTTCGTACATCAGCTAATATCTCGAAGTGCTGTACAGAAACCCAGCCTAAAACCCCAAACAGCAAGCAATGCAGGTGTAGAAGCACGGTATCCCGTGCTAGATGGTAGTACCGCCAGGATAGATGGTAGTACCGCCTCATTTTACTCCATTTTCAAAACATGTTCTCCTTACTAAACACTTTACCATTACTTTATCTTTTGTCATTTTTGGTTTTGTCTAAAGTCCTGACATCTTTTCCCAGAAACAAAAATGACTTGACTGTGACTTGTTTTGTAATTTGGATCTATCCTGTAAACTCAATGACGGGTCAAATTGATCCCCAACCCCCTGTTTTCCCCATCGCATCTTGCCAGTGGAGCTGCACACTCCTATGCACTGGTACAACACGTCCATCGAGGCTCCCACAGGCTCTGTCATCAAAGGCCACAGCTTCAACATCACCTGCTCCACCGAGCAGCAGTACCCTGGAGGTAACTTGATTTCATTTATTGGAATCATTTTACAATTTGCCCTAGTCCTGGAGTAATTTCAATTGAGATTCTCCAGTCAGCAAGTTTTTTTAGTCTTGGGCTAAGCTGTGCACGGGAAACCGGTCCATAGAGCCAAGAACAAGCAGTACATCGTTTTTGTAAATGTAGCTATCTAGTCATATTATCTTATTTCCTTACTAAGGTTCTTTCCAGCTGCGTCTGATCCGTTCCAACGGCACGGTACGACAGTCGCTGCCTGCCCTCTCGCCCTTCGTCACCTTCGCCTTTTTAAACGCACAGCGTTCCAACGAGGGCTACTATTACTGCCTCTACAAGGTCCAGCTGGGCGGGAGAACCTTCATGTCCCGGGAGAGCCAACCGCTCCCTATCTCCATCAGAGGTGAGGCCATGCTAGTCAGCATCTAGGGCAGTAGCCTGATCCATCAGAGGTGAGGCCATGCTAGTCAGCATCTAGGGCAGTAGCCTGGTCCATCGGAGGTGAGGCCATGCTAGTCAACATCTAGGGCAGTAGCCTGGTCCATCAGAGGTGAGGCCATGCTAGTCAGCATCTAGGACAGTAGCCTGGTCCATCGGAGGTGAGGCCATGCTAGTCAGCATCTAGGGCAGTAGCCTGGTCCATCAGAGGTGAGGCCATGCTAGTCAGCATCTAGGGCAGTAGCCTGGTCCATTGGAGGTGAGGCCATGCTAGTCAACATCTAGGGCAGTAGGCTGGTCCATCAGAGGTGAGGGCATGCTAGTCAGCATCTAGGGCAGTAGCCTGGTCCATCAGAGGTGAGGCCATGCTAGTCAGCATCTAGGGCAGTAGCCTGGTCCATCAGAGGTGAGGGCATGCTAGTCAACATCTAGGGCAGTAGCCTGGTCCATCAGAGGTGAGGGCATGCTAGTCAACATCTAGGGCAGTAGCCTGGTCCATCAGAGGTGAGGCCATGCTAGTCAGCATCTAGGACAGTAGCCTGGTCCATCGGAGGTGAGGCCATGCTAGTCAGCATCTAGGGCAGTAGCCTGGTCCATCAGAGGTGAGGCCATGCTAGTCAGCATCTAGGGCAGTAGCCTGGTCCATTGGAGGTGAGGCCATGCTAGTCAACATCTAGGGCAGTAGGCTGGTCCATCAGAGGTGAGGGCATGCTAGTCAGCATCTAGGGCAGTAGCCTGGTCCATCAGAGGTGAGGCCATGCTAGTCAGCATCTAGGGCAGTAGCCTGGTCCATCAGAGGTGAGGGCATGCTAGTCAACATCTAGGGCAGTAGCCTGGTCCATCAGAGGTGAGGGCATGCTAGTCAACATCTAGGGCAGTAGCCTGGTCCATCAGAGGTGAGGCCATGCTAGTCAACATCTAGGGCAGTAGCCTGGTCCATCAGAGGTGAGGCCATGCTAGTCAACATCTAGGGCAGTAGCCTGGTCCATCAGAGGTGAGGCCATGCTAGTCAGCATCTAGGGCAGTAGCCTGGTCCATCAGAGGTGAGGCCATGCTAGTCAGCATCTAGAGCAGTAGCCTGGTCCATCAGAGGTGAGGCCATGCTAGTCAGCATCTAGGGCAGTAGCCTGGTCCATCAGAGGTGAGGCCATGCTAGTCAGCATCTAGAGCAGTAGCCTGGTCCATCGGAGGTGAGGCCATGCTAGTCAACATCTAGGGCAGTAGCCTGGTCCATCGGAGGTGAGGGCATGCTAGTCAACATCTAGGGCAGTAGCCTGGTCCATCGGAGGTGAGGCCATGCTAGTCAGCATCTAGGGCAGTAGCCTGATCCATCAGAGGTGAGGCCATGCTAGTCAGCATCTAGGGCAGTAGCCTGGTCCATTGGAGGTGAGGCCATGCTAGTCAACATCTAGGGCAGTAGGCTGGTCCATCAGAGGTGAGGGCATGCTAGTCAGCATCTAGGGCAGTAGCCTGGTCCATCAGAGGTGAGGCCATGCTAGTCAGCATCTAGGGCAGTAGCCTGGTCCATCAGAGGTGAGGGCATGCTAGTCAACATCTAGGGCAGTAGCCTGGTCCATCAGAGGTGAGGCCATGCTAGTCAACATCTAGGGCAGTAGCCTGGTCCATCAGAGGTGAGGCCATGCTAGTCAACATCTAGGGCAGTAGCCTGGTCCATCAGAGGTGAGGCCATGCTAGTCAACATCTAGGGCAGTAGCCTGGTCCATCAGAGGTGAGGCCATGCTAGTCAGCATCTAGGGCAGTAGCCTGGTCCATCAGAGGTGAGGCCATGCTAGTCAGCATCTAGGGCAGTAGCCTGGTCCATCGGAGGTGAGGCCATGCTAGTCAGCATCTAGAGCAGTAGCCTGGTCCATCAGAGGTGAGGCCATGCTAGTCAGCATCTAGGGCAGTAGCCTGGTCCATCAGAGGTGAGGCCATGCTAGTCAGCATCTAGAGCAGTAGCCTGGTCCATCGGAGGTGACGCCATGCTAGTCAACATCTAGGGCAGTAGCCTGGTCCATCGGAGGTGAGGGCATGCTAGTCAACATCTAGGGCAGTAGCCTGGTCCATCGGAGGTGAGGCCATGCTAGTCAGCATCTAGGGCAGTAGCCTGGTCCATCAGAGGTGAGGCCATGCTAGTCAGCATCTAGGGCAGTAGCCTGGTCCATAAGAGGTGAGGCCATGCTAGTCAGCATCTAGGGCAGTAGCCTGGTCCATCAGATGTGAGGGCATGCTAGTCAACATCTAGGGCAGTAGTCTGGTCCATCAGAGGTGAGGCCATGCTAGTCAGCATCTAGGGCAGTAGCCTGGTCTATCAGAGGTGAGGCTATGCTAGTCAGCATCTAGGGCAGTAGTCTGGTCCATCAGAGGTGAGGCCATGCTAGTCAGCATCTAGGGCAGTAGTCTGGTCCATCAGAGGTGAGGCCATGCTAGTCAACATCTAGGGCAGTAGCCTGGTCCATCAGAGGTGAGGCCATGCTAGTCAGCATCTAGGGCAGTAGCCTGGTCCATCAGAGGTGAGGCCATGCTAGTCAGCATCTAGGGCAGTAGCCTGGTCCATCAGAGGTGAGGCCATGCTAGTCAACATCTAGGGCAGTAGCCTGGTCCATCAGAGGTGAGGCCATGCTAGTCAACATCTAGGGCAGTAGCCTGGTCCATCAGAGGTGAGGCCATGCTAGTCAACATCTAGGGCAGTAGCCTGGTGCCAGATGTGTTTGTGCTGTATGGCCTACTCCTATGGTTGTTGAGTTGCCAAGACAACACAAACATATCCGAGGTCAGCCTACTAGGGCACCAACTCAGGCCTTGTGGATTGGTGTCATGAAGGTTATTTATCAATTTAGAACGGTGATCTGAATGTGTTTTTGTTGTCATGGATTACCAGATTCTTAAATTCCAATGCAGAGAAAGAAACACAGATGATCATACAAATAGATGATCTAGTGTTTAGTTGTAATGAATTATATGAAAAACTCTAATGTAAACTGTTTATACTTTCATATAATGACTGTCTGTCCGTCTGGGTTGGGGCCATACATATATTCATGTTTGTTTGTGTCCATCATTGGTTGCGTCCACCCTCATCAGACCTGGAAGATATAAACCATGTATCACTTCTCATATTGTCTGTCCATCTGGGTCGTGTGGCCCTCATCAGACCCAGACCCAGTGTTGAGCCCTATGGTGATCAGCTGGCTGGCATCTGCTCTGACCTTCCTCGTGGCTCTCCTCATCATCATCATCATCATCGTTGCCAGAGTGCTCTGCAAGAGGGAGAAGAAACCCTCAGAGCTAGAGAGAGAGACCAGAACCTGTGAGTCCTTGTCATGTATAATTCACCTTCCCACTCCTAGCTTTAGCCTAGAATCCAAGTTGGGGTCAGTTCCATTTCCAGTCAATTCAGAAAGTAAAACCAATTCCACATTTTCCTCATTGAAAAGTATTGAAGGGAATAGGAATTTCATTGTTCTTCCTGAATTGAAATGGAATTGACCCTAACCCTGCTGGAATCCAAAACTGATATGCTTAGAAACAATGGTGAAACAAATCATATCAGTTTGTATTCCTGGCCATCTTCACTTACCACGGTCAAGGTTAATTTAGAAGAATCATCCTGTATAACCATGAACACACTGACACGTCCATTTACATGTCTGATTTGATCAACAGGTGTGGACAACACTTACGTTGCCTTAGCAATAAAATTGTGAGTTGGGAAGTATATTTGGAGAAGGACCATGTGTTTTTGTGAGAACCGTAAAGGTGGAACCATGGAGAGACATTCCTGGGCTGACAAACCTTCCTGAAGGATGGCTCTGAAGCACAGGTGGAGAACACGCAAGACCAAGTTACCAAAACACTACGAAGGAGACATCGTGGACATTGCCTCAGTCTCTCACCATCTACTAGTAGTACCTGTCTCTCACCATCTACTAGTAGTACCTGTCTCTCACCATCTACTAGTAGTACCTGTCTCTCACCATCTACTAGTAGTACCAGTCTCTCACCATCTACTAGTAGTACCTGTCTCTCACCATCTACTAGTAGTACCTGTCTCTCACCATCTACTAGTAGTACCTGTCTCTCACCATCTACTAGTAGTACCTGTCTCTCACCATCTACTAGTAGTACCTGTCTCTCACCATCTACTAGTAGTACCTGTCTCTCACCATCTACTAGTAGTACCTGTCTCTCACCATCTACTAGTAGTACCAGTCTCTCACCATCTACTAGTAGTACCAGTCTCTCACCATCTACTAGTAGTACCTGTCTCTCACCATCTACTAGTAGTACCAGTCTCTCACCATCTACTAGTAGTACCAGTCTCTCACCATCTACTAGTAGTACCTGTCTCTCACCATCTACTAGTAGTGCCTGTCTCTCACCATCTACTAGTAGTGCCTGTCTCTCACCATCTACTAGTAGTACCAGTCTCTCACCATCTACTAGTAGTGCCTGTCTCTCACCATCTACTAGTAGTACCTGTCTCTCACCATCTACTAGTAGTACCTGTCTCTCACCATCTACTAGTAGTACCTGTCTCTCACCATCTACTAGTAGTACCTGTCTCTCACCATCTACTAGTAGTACCTGTCTCTCACCATCTACTAGTAGTACCTGTCTCTCACCATCTACTAGTAGTACCTGTCTCTCACCATCTACTAGTAGTACCTGTCTCTCACCATCTACTAGTAGTACCTGTCTCTCACCATCTACTAGTAGTACCTGTCTCTCACCATCTACTAGTAGTACCTGTCTCTCACCATCTACTAGTAGTACCTGTCTCTCACCATCTACTAGTAGTACCAGTCTCTCACCATCTACTAGTAGTACCTGTCTCTCACCATCTACTAGTAGTACCTGTCTCTCACCATCTACTAGTAGTACCTGTCTCTCACCATCTACTAGTAGTACCTGTCTCTCACCATCTACTAGTAGTACCTGTCTCTCACCATCTACTAGTAGTGCCTGTCTCTCACCATCTACTAGTAGTGCCTGTCTCTCACCATCTACTAGTAGTACCTGTCTCTCACCATCTACTAGTAGTACCTGTCTCTCACCATCTACTAGTAGTACCTGTCTCTCACCATCTACTAGTAGTACCAGTCTCTCACCATCTACTAGTAGTACCTGTCTCTCACCATCTACTAGTAGTACCTGTCTCTCACCATCTACTAGTAGTACCTGTCTCTCACCATCTACTAGTAGTACCTGTCTCTCACCATCTACTAGTAGTACCTGTCTCTCACCATCTACTAGTAGTACCTGTCTCTCACCATCTACTAGTAGTACCTGTCTCTCACCATCTACTAGTAGTACCTGTCTCTCACCATCTACTAGTAGTACCTGTCTCTCACCATCTACTAGTAGTACCTGTCTCTCACCATCTACTAGTACCTGTCTCTCACCATCTACTAGTAGTACCTGTCTCTCAGCATCTACTAGTAGTACCAGTCTCTCACCATCTACTAGTAGTACCAGTCTCTCACCATCTACTAGTAGTACCTGTCTCTCACCATCTACTAGTAGTGCCTGTCTCTCACCATCTACTAGTAGTGCCTGTCTCTCACCATCTACTAGTAGTGCCTGTCTCTCACCATCTACTAGTAGTACCAGTCTCTCACCATCTACTAGTAGTACCTGTCTCTCACCATCTACTAGTAGTACCAGTCTCTCACCATCTACTAGTAGTACCAGTCTCTCACCATCTACTAGTAGTACCAGTCTCTCACCATCTACTAGTAGTACCTGTCCCTCACCATCTACTAGTAGTACCTGTCCCTCACCCTCTACTAGTAGTACCTGTCCCTCACCCTCTACTAGTAGTACCTGTCTCTCACCATCTACTAGTAGTACCTGTCTCTCACCATCTACTAGTAGTACCTGTCTCTCACCATCTACTAGTAGTACCTGTCTCTCACCATCTACTAGTAGTACCTGTCTCTCACCATCTACTAGTAGTACCTGTCTCTCACCATCTACTAGTAGTACCTGTCTCTCACCATCTACTAGTAGTACCTGTCTCTCACCATCTACTAGTAGTACCTGTCTCTCACCATCTACTAGTAGTACCTGTCTCTCACCATCTACTAGTAGTACCTGTCTCTCACCATCTACTAGTAGTGCCTGTCTCTCACCATCTACTAGTAGTGCCTGTCTCTCACCATCTACTAGTAGTGCCTGTCTCTCACCATCTACTAGTAGTGCCTGTCTCTCACCATCTACTAGTAGTGCCTGTCTCTCACCATCTACTAGTAGTACCTGTCTCTCACCATCTACTAGTAGTGCCTGTCTCTCACCATCTACTAGTAGTACCTGTCTCTCACCATCTACTAGTAGTACCTGTCTCTCACCATCTACTAGTAGTGCCTGTCTCTCACCATCTACTAGTAGTGCCTGTCTCTCACCATCTACTAGTAGTACCTGTCTCTCACCATCTACTAGTAGTACCTGTCTCTCACCATCTACTAGTAGTACCTGTCTCTCACCATCTACTAGTAGTACCTGTCCCTCACCATCTACTAGTAGTACCTGTCTCTCACCATCTACTAGTAGTACCTGTCTCTCACCATCTACTAGTAGTGCCTGTGTCTCACCATCTACTAGTAGTGCCTGTCTCTCACCATCTACTAGTAGTGCCTGTCTCTCACCATCTACTAGTAGTACCTGTCTCTCACCATCTACTAGTAGTACCTGTCTCTCACCATCTACTAGTAGTACCTGTCTCTCACCATCTACTAGTAGTACCTGTCTCTCACCATCTACTAGTAGTACCTGTCTCTCACCATCTACTAGTAGTACCTGTCCCTCACCATCTACTAGTAGTACCTGTCTCTCACCATCTACTAGTAGTACCTGTCTCTCACCATCTACTAGTAGTACCTGTCTCTCACCATCTACTAGTAGTACCTGTCTCTCACCATCTACTAGTAGTACCTGTCTCTCACCATCTACTAGTAGTACCTGTCTCTCACCATCTACTAGTAGTACCTGTCTCTCACCATCTACTAGTAGTACCTGTCTCTCACCATCTACTAGTAGTACCTGTCTCTCACCATCTACTAGTAGTACCAGTCTCTCACCATCTACTAGTAGTACCTGTCTCTCACCATCTACTAGTAGTACCTGTCTCTCACCATCTACTAGTACCTGTCTCTCACCATCTACTAGTAGTACCTGTCTCTCACCATCTACTAGTAGTGCCTGTCTCTCACCATCTACTAGTAGTACCTGTCTCTCACCATCTACTAGTAGTACCTGTCTCTCACCATCTACTAGTAGTACCTGTCTCTCACCATCTACTAGTAGTGCCTGTCTCTCACCATCTACTAGTAGTGCCTGTCTCTCACCATCTACTAGTAGTGCCTGTCTCTCACCATCTACTAGTAGTACCTGTCTCTCACCATCTACTAGTAGTACCTGTCTCTCACCATCTACTAGTAGTACCTGTCTCTCACCATCTACTAGTAGTACCTGTCTCTCACCATCTACTAGTAGTACCTGTCTCTCACCATCTACTAGTAGTACCTGTCTCTCACCATCTACTAGTAGTACCTGTCTCTCACCATCTACTAGTAGTACCTGTCTCTCACCATCTACTAGTAGTACCTGTCTCTCACCATCTACTAGTAGTACCTGTCTCTCACCATCTACTAGTAGTACCTGTCTCTCACCATCTACTAGTAGTACCTGTCTCTCACCATCTACTAGTAGTGCCTGTCTCTCACCATCTACTAGTAGTACCTGTCTCTCACCATCTACTAGTAGTACCTGGTAGAATCCTACATTAGAACATGACAGCAGCACTTGTAGGTAGAATAATTGTTAGGTCATCATCTATATACACTGTAATAAACACTACAATCAACAATGGAAAAGGGCAATGACTATAATGACCCTTTCTGGACACATTGGCCTTTCGGGAGCAGTTGTCATGCCAGCTACAACTGATAATTATGGACGTGAAATGGAGTACTGTGTTCCAATGATTTAAAATATCCAATGTAACTGTGTCTCTCGATATCAAATCGTTTCTGGGTAACAATTAAGTACTTTACTGTGATTTTTTTCTCTCAATTAAAACGATCAAAAATAAACATATCTTCTTTTGCTAAGAATTTCTCAAGCAATCATTTTTCTAGGACCTGTCTGGGAGTGGTCTGAGTGCAGAAAACTGACTAATAACTAGTTCAGTTAACTAATATACTGCCTAGTGATGTCACCAGGCAGGTCAAATCTCCAACCCACCTGCCTAGTGAGGTCACCAGGCAGGTCAAATCTCCATCCCACCTGCCTAGTGAGGTCACCAGGCAGGTCAAATCTCCATCCCACCTGCCTAGTGAGGTCACCAGGCAGGTCAAATCTGCATCCCACCTGCCTAGTGATGTCACCAGGCAGGTCAAATCTCCATCCTGCCTAGTGAGGTCACCAGGCAGGTCAAATCTCCATCCTACCTGCCTAGTGATGTCACCAGGCAGGTCAAATCTCCATCCCACCAAAACCAAGTTGAAATCTCAGGTGTTCTTTTCAAACAGCTCTTACACTAAAAGGGCATTATCATAGTATTATTCCAGCATCAATGTGGAAATATATATAAAACACAGGAAAATCACATTTTAAATGATGGTCAACAAGAGAACAGTGGAAACTTGTTGGGCTGAAGAAAGATTCACTTAAGTTTGTCAGCTCCGCTCCTGAATGGAGTAGCTTGATAGCCTGGTCTCAGATCTGTTTGTGCTGACATGCCTCTGTTGGTGAGACAATAACAGAAGTGGGTAAGATGGCACAAACAGATCTGGGACCAGGCTAGAAGTTTGATATTGGTACTAAGACTGAAAGTTTGACTGTGAAACATCAATTATGTTGTTTACACTATTATTCTAATTCATTTTATTTTATTAAAAGACAGCACAGTACATTAAACAGGGGGCAACATCAAGGATAATGAATTCTTGCTTTTACAGATAGCGATCCAAAGGTTAAGAGAAATGTCTAACGTTGCAGCTATAGGAGTTGGGAAGGTAGCGCTAACAGATCTGGGACCATCTTACTGAAAGTTGTGACGTTGCCTCGAATGCCCAGGCTTCGCTCCATTTGGAAAGATGGCTTTCGGGACGTCCATCTCCGAGAGAGACACGTCCATCTCCGAGAGAGACCCGTCGGGACGTCCATCTCCGAGAGAGACCCGTCGGGACGCCCATCTCCGAGAGAGACCCGTCGGGACGCCCATCTCCGAGAGAGACCCGTCGGGACGCCCATCTCCGAGAGAGACCCGTCGGGACGCCCATCTCCGAGAGAGACCCGTCGGGACGTCCATCTCCGAGAGAGACCCGTCGGGACGTCCATCTCCGAGAGAGACCCGTCGGGACGTCCATCTCCGAGAGAGACCCGTCGGGACGTCCATCTCCGAGAGAGACCCGTCGGGACGCCCATCTCCGAGAGAGACCCGTCGGGACGTCCATCTCCGAGAGAGACCCGTCGGGACGTCCATCTCCGAGAGAGACCCGTCGGGACGTCCATCTCCGAGAGAGACTAGTATGCCCTCTGTAGTATCTACAATCTATGGGGTTTTATATATCACTCGTTATGAATTACCACATTCACCGGTAACACTAAGTTCTATTCACTGTGGAGCTGGGAACAAATTACAAAGAAAAAATGATTTCTTACATTCTGTTATCACAGGTTGTATCTTCTACTAGTTAATACTACTAAGCTCTAATTCAAATGAAATAGCAGACAAATTGATATAAAAACATTTATTTTAAAGTTGGAGAATCCTATGAATGACTCAATGGCTGGATACAAAATATATCTGAACAGTCAGAAAAATCTATGTTAACAGTTACTGTCCTGCTGAAAGTATTTTCATTTGTAAACTGAGTCTGTCCTAAAATGGCATCCTATTGCCAATATAGGACACAGCCTGTGCTTACATTCTTGTGTGACCAAAGTGATCTCCTCTGATAAAACAGACCAAGTGTCTGAAAACTTTAAAAAGTTACTATTACAAATGATACTGCAGGTGTAGAAAAATAAAAAGCTGTGGCATGTCATGTGGTGACGCCAGGCGTTAACACGAGTACATCTAACAAAACCACAACTCACATTACAAATGACGATACACCGACCACAGCAATTACATTTCTATATATGTATGGATAGAAATCATTAACAGTTCAAAATGCTACGGCGCTTCATTTAGAACTGTATTGTCCCCCACAATTAAATCGGGGGGAGGGGCTATGGAATTTTGCAAAGTCATTTAGAATTTTTAAACGTCATTTAGAACTTTAAAACGGTATTTAGAATTTTGTGACGTCATTTAGAATTGTAATGTCCTTTAGAACTTTAATGCCAGGTGGGGTTCTCCTGAGGGGTATACTACAATGCAGGATCCATGAGTTAGCCAGCTAACTTCCAGAAATAACTAGACATTTTCCAGTTAAAACTTAGATGTGTTTTTGGTTGTTGAGTCAATTAGACTCCCCATGCCCATTTCAAGCTACAGTACTGCTTTGTATTACTGTATACCCCCAAGAATGCAGAGAGAATATGAGGATACTGCATCTGGCTGACTAAACAAGACTATACAACTAGATGGCTCATTGTGTCAGGACCTTTCCACAAATAGCCATTACCAAATAAACCGTATCATATACATTTACTGTGGGCCGTGGGCTCTCTACATTTGTGAAGATGAAGATAGTACTGTGAGTAAAAGTGGCTTCACTATTACCCACAGTAGAAGCACCCTAAGATAGTTCTATGATAAACAGAACACTATATACACACATCACCATCTAGTAACTACAATAGGAGTTGGGACAGGAGGAAATGTTACTGCTTTCCTTTCACCAATAGTAAAGTTCCCAGAACCCAATGTCAGTGACTGACTTATATAAAGAACACGCAAAAAGAGTTAAAAACAGGCATGGGAAATGCCATAATATATTTGTAAAATATGAAAACTGGGTCGTATTCATTAGGACACACGTTAATCGAACATTTTAAAAACATTGTTCAACAGAAAAACAAGCGATTCTTATAGCGCAAGTTCAAATAGTACTTCCCCATTTTGGACCGTTTCTTGCCTAATGAACACATCCCAGATTGACATGTATTTGTAAATTTGATCATTGGATTTTGTTAAAGGGGCTACTCTCTGCAGACTCCATGTTAGTGAATATGAAGTAGAGGAACCCGGCTACGATCAGGAAGAGCAGGAACTGGATCCAGAGAGGGATCAGTCTCCCAGAGCTCGTCGTGTTTTCCTTCTTCACGACACCTCCAGACTTCACCACGGGCGTTGGTTTGGAGTAGGATGATGAAGACGACGGTGTGTTGTAGACATGGGGCCTGAAAACAGTCTCAGACATGACTACATTCAGCTATGTGATCAGATTAGTATTCTGTACATGTTCCCCTAATTTTCACTCTGTCATTTAGGTTAGATGCCCTTCTTTACGAGGCACTGGAAAACCTCCCTGGTCTTTGTGGTTGAATCTGTGTTTGAAATGTACTACTCGATTGAGAGGCCTTACAGATAATTGTATGTGTGAGGTACAGAGATGAGGTAGTCATTCAAAAACAGAATGTTGAACACTATTATTGCCCACAGAGTCCATGCAACGCATGTGACTTGTTAAGCACCATTATCATTCCTGAACGCATTTAGGCGTTGCCATAACAACAGGGTTGAATACTTATTGACTCAAAACATTTCAGCTTTATTTTGTATTAATTTGAAAAACATTTCTACAAACATAATTCCACTTTTACATTATGGAGTATTGTGTGTAGGCCAGAGACAACATCTCCATTCAATCTATTTTAAAATGAAGGCTGTAAAAAGTCACGGGGTGGGAATAATTCCTGAAGACACTCGGAAAGTATTCAGACCCCTTTAGTTTCCCCACATTTTGTTAAGTTACAGCCTTGTTCTAAAATGTATGAAATTGTTTTCCCCCTCATCAATCTACACACAATACTCCATAATGACAAAGCAAAAACAGGTTTAGAAATGTTTGCAAATATATTTTTTTTTAAAAACGGAAATATCACATTTACATAAGTATTCAGACCCTTTCCTCAGTACTTTGTTGAAGCACCTTTGGCAGCGATTACAGCTACAAGCTTGGCACACCTGTATTTTGGGAGTTTCTCACATTCCTCTCTGCAGATCCTTTCAAGCTCTGTCAGGTTGGATAGGGAGCGTCACTGCACAGCTATTTTCAGGTCTCCAGAGGTTTTGGCTCTGGCTAGCCACTCATTTTCAGGTTTCCTCCAGACGTGACGCTTGGCATTCAGGCCAAAGAGTTCAATCTTGGGTTCATCAGACCAGAGAATCTTGTTTCTCAAGGTCAGAGTCCTTTAGGTGCCTTTTGGCAAACTCCAAGCGGGCTGTCATGTCTTTTACTGAGGAGTGGCTTCCGTCTGGCCACTCTACCATAAAGGCCTGATTGGTGAGTACTGCAGAGATGGTTGTCCTATCAAGGTGACCAACAGGTTTTTGGTCACCTCCCTGACCAAGGCCCTTCTCCCCCGATTGCTCAGTTTGGCCGGGCGGCCAGCTATAGGAAGAGTCTTGGTGGTTTCAAACTTCCATTTAAGAATGATGGAGGCCACTGTGTTCTTGGGGACGTTCAATGCTGCAGAAATGTTTTGGTACCCTTCCCCAGATCTGTGCCTCGACACAATCCTGTCTCTGAGCTCTACAGACAATTCCTTCAACCTCATGGCTTGGTTTTTGCTCTGACATGAACTGTCAACTGTGGGACCTTTTCTATAGACATGTGTGTGCCTTTCCATATCATGTCCAATCAATTTAATTTAAAACAGGTTGACTCCAATCAAGTTGTAGAAACATTTAAAGGATGATCAATGGAAACAGGATGCACCTGAGCTCAATTTCCAGTCATATAGCACAGGGTCTGAATACTTATGTAAATAAGGTATTTTTTTATTTTTTATTAATTTGCAAAAGATTCTAAAAACCTGTTTACTTTGTCATTATGGGTTATTGTGTGTAGATGTGAGGAACATTGTTTATTTAATCCATTTTAGAATAAGGTTGTAACTTAATAAAAATGTGGGGAAAGTAAAAGGGGTCTGAATACTTTGAATGCCCTGTACTATAGGTCCATTCCAATGGAACAGTGGACTACCTAGTGTATATGAAGGAAGGATACATGTCAGAGAAGCAGAAATCACATCTCTGAACAATTAGTCTGGTTTCAGATTGGTTTATGCTGTATTGCCAGCTCGTATTGGTTGTTTTCGGGAACAATAATGACCATAGGACTTGGCAAGACCGCAACAGATCTGGGACCAGGCTATGAAAACATATGTTATACATAAACAATGTGAAATATGTTTAAACAAGACTTACTCATCAATGTACTGTCTTCCGCTGCTGTACTCTGGTCTTGATCTCGAATAGAGTTTACTGCAAAGGAGAGAGAAAAGCTTTGATCAGTTGATTTAATCAACTGATCACAAAAACACTGAATAACATCACAGTATTTACTAATGCAAAGCTATCTGTAAACATACTCCTCCACCCGGTCCCTCTCTCTGTACTCTGGTTTTGATCTTGAATAGGGTTTACTGCAAAGGAGAGAGAGAGAGAGAGAGAGAGAAAAGCTTTGATTAGTTGTATTGGTCCACTTTAAATCAACTGACCACAAAAACACTGAATAACATCACAACATTTACTAATGCAAAGCTATTTGTAAACATACTCATCCACCCGGTTCCTCTCACTGTACTCTGGTCTTGAATAGGGTTTACTGCAAAGGAAAGAGAGAGAGAAAAGCTTTGATTAGTTGTATTGGTCCACTTTAAATCAACTGACCACAAAGTTATCTGTAAACATACTCATCCACCCGGTCCCTCTCGCTGTACTCTGGTTTTGATCTTGAATAGGGTTTGCTGCAAAGGAGAGAGAGAGAGAAAAGCTTTGATTAGTTGTATTGGTCCACTTTAAATCAACTGACCACAAAAACACTGAATAACCTCACAACATTTACTAATGCAAAGCTATTTGTAAACATACTCATCCACCCGGTTCCTCTCACTGTACTCTGGTCTTGAATAGGGTTTACTGCAAAGGAAAGAGAGAGAGAAAAGCTTTGATTAGTTGTATTGGTCCACTTTAAATCAACGGACCACAAAAACACTGAATAACATCACAACATTTACTAATGCAAAGCTATCTGTAAACATACGCATCCACCCGGTCCCTCTCGCTGTACTCTGGTCTTGACCTCATGTAGGGTTTCCCATCTCCAGAAGGCCCCTCATTTCTAACCTGCAAATATGAGAAACAGAAGAAACAGAAGAATATATTATAAACTGGGTGGTTCAAGCCCTGAATGCTGATTGCCTGAAAAATCATTTATTTTAATTATTATGTTGTTAACCAGCTTATAATAGCAGTAAGGCAATCCAGAGGTTTGTGGTATTAGGTCAATATACCACGGCTAAGGGTTGTATCCTAAGAACATCCCTTATCCGTGGTATATAGGCCATATACCACACCCCCCTCGTGCCTTATTGCATAATAAGACATTCTGTCTACAAAAAGACATGTTGTAGAAATAAATGCAAATAAAATAATCATTACTTACTGGTGTCTGACAGGTAACGTAGGTGACTTCTTCCTCTGAAAGTAAGAAAAAAAGTAAACCAACATTCCTGAGTTCCACTTTCTTATTAAAATTTTTATTAAACTTTTATTTAACTAGGCAAGTCAGTTAGGAACAAATTCTTATTTACAATGGCGGCCTAAAACCGGGCAAACCCTATCCAGGGTGACGCTGGGCCAATTGTGCGCGGCCTTATGGGACTCGCGATCACGGCCGGTTGTGATACAGCCCGGGATCGAACCAGGGTCTGTAGTGACACCACCTGCCTTAGACCGCTGCGCCACTAGGGAGCTTAGTTCAGTCTAATGGTAGATGTATGGCCTAAAGTAGCCTTGTGTTATTATGCATGTCTAACTTACGGTCTTCTCTGTAGAAGGTTCTGTCTGGGGATGGTTTTGTCACAGTGACCTTGGCTTTGGCCATGGCTTCTTTCAGCTTCTTCTCATACAGTGGTCTTGTAGTGTCTTCAATGCAGAAATGTTAGATGTGGCTCAGTAATGCAATTAAACCATAGTTACATGATTATTAGAATATCATCAGTACATTTGAGGCTGTCTGGTCATAGACATGTAAGTTAGTCTATTAGGCAAGCCTACTCAGACTAGGAATTTGTAGCTAAAGTAACTAGCTAACGTTAACTAAACTAAGCATACCCAGCCCATGTATTGTAACTTTAAAACATAGGCTGGCCTAGCCAACTACACTTCATGATTAACGATGGCTTTCGCGGCAATATTTTTATTTTTATTTTTTAACTAGTGTGGGAGGACTGGAGCTCTGATGTCACATAAAATTACGCGTTTATTTAAAAAAACGACCGATTTCAACTGTGTAAATGCGTGTTATTCTTTCATTTCCTGTGTAGTCGGAGCTGCAGTCCGCCCACACTAGTCAACTCCATAGTAAATCGTTGAGTGCAGTCGGCTAGGGCTGGGTAACTTTAGCTTAGCTTAACGTGAGATAACTCAAACTAATCAAAGCTTGACTTACCAACGACAGGCCCATGCTTAATTCCATACTCATCCAGCAGGTCCTTGATTTCTTGGTCAGATTTATTGCTCAGTGCGGCCATACTGTCGGCGATATATTCGTTATATCAGCTACTCTGATTGAAACAGACAATTACTCGTGTTGACTAACAGTTACAGTTTCATTTACCAAAAAAGCAACCTTCTGTCCCCACCCACTTCCACACAACATTCCTGTGTTATTTCCGGGTCCTCTTTGAACATTCTATTGAAACTGTGACAGCGCCCTCCTCTGAATTTCTTGCGCGTTGGCAACAGTCACGTAGTAACGTTACCAGAGAATTTATAAAATAAGATGTACATTTGTGTGCAACAACAAAAACAGCAAAAATGACTGACGCTTAAAGTTTAATGGAATTAGAAATATACCCTTTTATTATCCACAAAACAGATAAAGACATGATGTAGATGATGCCATGATGAAAATAAGTGACAGAATATAAGGAGATAGCATTTGCCTTACAATTAAGCATTTTTTTAACTTAACTACTGCTACTTTACGTTCTAATTATATTCAGACACATTGACAATACAGTACAGTTGTTAGGCAAGACAAGTTTAGCCACATCACCAGTCCAAGTCCAGTTGGTATCTTGTCCACCAAAATGTCAGAAGTCCAATCACTGTCAACAGGGTTATCTTCACCAGTAACTTTAGCACCTTCAGACACTACAGAAACACAAGTGTGTCAGAGGAATCAATCAATGAATGATGCCATTTTTTTTATAGCAAGTTGTGGGTTAAAGACTTACTCGGTCTCTCTTGGTGTGAGTCGGAGGCATTTTGCTGAGATCTTGTAGTTCTCCTTGTGGCTCCGGAGTCTCGGGTAAAGTCATTGTCTGTCTCTCAGGCTCACTCTGCTCCTGAAATAGCAACATCGTCATGTGCTGGTGGCTGAAGGAAAGAGACAAAGAGAGAGAGAGAGACAAAGAGAGAGAGAGAGACAAAGAAAGAGAGAGAGAGAGAGAGAGAGAGAGAGAGAGAGAGAGACAGAGAGAGAGAGAGAGAGAGAGAAAGAGAGAGAGAGAGACAAAGAGAGAGAGAGAGAGAGACAAAGAGAGAGAGAGAGATAGAGACAAAGAGAGAGAGAGAGACAAAGAGAGAGAGAGCGAGAGAGAGAGACAAAGAGAGAGAGAGAGAGACAAAGAGAGACAAAGAGAGAGAGAGAGTGTGTGTGTTTGGGCTTGTGTGTGTGTGCACGCACTTCAAGCCTTTCTGTAGAATCCAGGTCCTCGTCTCCATCAGATAAGTTGTCGACCAAATCTACATCACTGCTGCTAAGAACATAGTAGACAGGCAGTGACATAGTAAATCATTTCACTCATCTATACCACAGTGACAGTGACAGTACATATGACATGTCTTGTTTAAGTAGAAATAGGCATTTTATGGTTGGCGGTTGTCGTAAGTATTTTTATGGTTGTTATTTCACTTACCTGTCTGTGTATTCAATAACTTGAGGCAGGGGATCCATGCAGAACTGAACTCTCGGCTTCCTCACTGAAAAATCACATTCTGTTCCCTTGGCATTCTCCCCCTCTTCTTCATCATCATTATAAAACTTGTAGAATGCCTTGATTCTCTCTTTCTCTTGTTCCCAACTCCTATCATCCTCTTCATCGTCCTCTTCATCTGCAAGTTCTCCACTCTCTGTGATCCCAGACGCGTCATATTGGTAATCTTGAATTAAACCACCACGTTCCACATTATTTTCCCCTGTGTCCCAGCTTATATCAGTGTGAATGTGGCTCTTCAATCTTCCTGCTAGTTCCAGTTGAACTTTGCAAAGACGTTCCTCTTCTAAAGCGCCTGGCCCAGCCTCACCCCAAAGCCAAGTCTCCCGTTTATCCTCTCTTTGTTCAGCCTCCGATGTCCACAACGCTCCGGGGAAACTTTCCTCAGAATCAGATGATGACATGTTGCCGGTACCTCTGGAGATAGTTATAGCTGCTCTACAGCGTCTGGCCTCACTGTGAAAGGTAAAAGTGGGAACATCAGAGATGGTTTCTGAAAGATGCAGGTCGGCAGCAACACTCTGCTTGGAGCTGTCCTCCTCTCCACCTCCCCACTGAACTTGAAGAGGAGGATCCTCAGATCCCCGGTCTCTCCGAGGAAGACCCTGGTATCTTGGCTGCGCCGGGTGTTCTTCATTATACTTCTGTTGTTCCTCCTCATCCTCACTAGAACTGCCACTGGAACCATTGCTGTCACTCTGAGGTTCAAGATGGTATCCAATACTCTTCCTCGTGCTCGTGTCAATATTGGTATTGAACATCGCACAATCTTGCTCACCTTCTTCGCGTGGAGAGATAGCGGCTGTTACCTCTTCCGTGACGTCTACGTTCTCCTCTGTATTCCAGATTCCCTCCAAGGGACTAGACAGTTTCCCCCCATCCTTTTTGTATTTACATGGAGAGCAGACAGAGGGGTAATCTGCAAATCTTTCATCCGCCTCTTGGTGGTCGTCCCATTGGAACTCCTTCATTTTCTTCTGAAGCGGGTGTTCCACGAAGGTGTTGATCATAAGAGCGTGCACATTCTGCGTTGCTGCAGGATCTGGACAATCATAAACAACCTCTGGAGCTCCATCTTCATCTTGCTCTTCTTCCTCTTCATTCTCCTGAGGAACCGTCTGCTGGGAGAGTAAGTTCGCTACTTTATTTCCCTCTTTTCTCTGTTTTTTGGTGATAGAGCTAGTCAGGACCTCCGGGTCTGAATCAGATGATTCCTCTTGGTTTTCTTCAGCCGTCTGTCTTTCCTCTTCTTCACAATTACCTGCTGTGATCTCCATGGTGACATCTTCAGTGACACCCACAAAACACCTCGCACCACTGTTCTCGTAAGCACCTTGCTCTGCGTTTCTGACTTCACGCTTTTCACTCTCTTGTTCGGCAAAAGGTTGTCCTGTGGTTACAATCTTCTCTGTGTCCTGTAGAGCACCATCCCAGCTTTCTTCATCGTAGTGAACAACCACAGACCAACCCCCTGGCGAGCCAAGGTTCTTTGTTCCTGTGTCCTCTTCTTCTCCTGAGTCCATCATCTCTGCCTCTTCCTCATCAATAGGTTGAGTATCCTCTTCTCCTGAACCCATCTCTTCTTCATCAATATGCTGTGTATCCTCATGTCCTGAACCTATCTCTTCCTCATCAGTATGTTGAGTCTCCTCTTCTCCCGAATCCATCTTTTCTTCATCAATATGTTGAGTCTCCTCTTCGTCGTCATATATCTCCACTGAGATATGGTCAGATACAGTTTCATTTTCTCCACCAGGCTCTCCCTCTACCTCTTCCTGTCCTACATCTTCCTCTTCCTCTCTCAGCACCGGTAACGTTCCAGGAGACATGTCTGGCCTGGCTTCGTCAAAATGCACAGACTCAAAGTCTAACTCTCCTTCAAGGAAAGATGGGAGGGATGTGTCTGCAACGACAACATCACAGACAGAAAAATATCATATGAGATGGAAAATAATAACCAAGACAGAAAAACAAAAACTTTCAGGAAGTAATTGCAGTAAATGTCAGTGAAGGTGCAGTGCTCTAACTACCAGCTGCATAACACTTACCTGAAAATGCATCCGTTAACAAATGAGCAAAGTTCTGTTCCGTCTTCTAGGTAGAACAGGAGATCGGTAAATTCAAACTATATATGTCGTTGCATTTTTGTGCATTTAGTTTTTCAGTTTACCAAGAGACAAACAGGCAAGAGACATGTTATGATTTAACGTTTGACAGCATTTCATTTCCTGTTAAGTTTTTCTGATTTCTGACAGGAAGAGAGTGAGTTTAGTGTTACATCTGTTATTGCGTCAGGTAGCTTCCTGTCAAAATGGGGATACAGAAATAGAACAAAACACATTGACAAGTAGTGACAGACAGACAGTACATAAAGAGAACTACAAAATAGTTTAAACTAATATGTTAATTAAAATGGCAGAAAATCACAGTCTGTTATAAGCATTTGCTTTGTCGTAAATAAAGTCACACATGAGAAGATGTTTATGTGGATGTACTCACCGTAGATTCAACATGTCAGCCGTGCTGTGGTTTTTTACTTTCAGATGTAGAACACAAGCCCAGCCCTACCTCCATCCTTCAGAGACGTAGGCTACCACTTCCACCCTGTCTCTGTCTGTCTCTGGCAAATTAAGGTGCATCAACTGTCTAGGTCCTATACCATATACTAGGTCTAGGTCCTATACCATATACTAGGTCTAGGTCATATACCAAATACTAGGTCTAGGTCATATACCATATACCATATACTAGGTCTAGGTTAAATACCATATACCATATACTAGGTCTAGGTCATATACCATATACTAGGTCCTATACCATATACCATATATTAGGTCTAGGTCATATACCATATACCATATACTAGGTCTAGGTCATATACCATATACCATATACTAGGTCTAGGTCATATACCATATACCATATACTAGGTCTAGGCCATATACCATATACTAGGTCTAGGTCCTATACCATATACCATATACTAGGTCTAGGTCCTATACCATATACTAGGTCTAGGTAATATACCATATACTAGGTCTAGGTAATATACCATATACCATATACAAGGTCTAGGTCATATACCATATACTAGGTCTAGGTCATATACCATATACCATATACTAGGTCTAGGCAATATACCATATACTAGGTCTAGGTCATATACCATATACCATATACTAGGTCTAGGTAATATACCATATACCATATACTAGGTCTAGGCCATATACCATATACTAGGTCTAGGTCATATACCATATACCATATACTAGGTCTAGGTCATATACCATATACCATATACTAGGTCTAGGTCATATACCATATACTAGGTCTAGGTAATATACCATATACCATATACTAGGTCTAGGTCCTATACCATATACCATATACTAGGTCTAGGTCCTATACCATATACCATATACTAGGTCTAGGTAATATACCATATACTAGGTCTAGGTCCTATACCATATACTAGGTCTAGGTCCTATACCATATACCATATACTAGGTCTAGGTCCTATACCATATACTAGGTCTAGGTAATATACCATATACTAGGTCTAGGTCCTATACCATATACTAGGTCTAGGTCCTATACCATATACTAGGTCTAGGTAATATACCATATACTAGGTCTAGGTCCTATACCATATACTAGGTCTAGGTCCTATACCATATACTAGGTCTAGGTCATATACCATATACTAGGTCTAGGTCATATACCATATACTAGGTCTAGGTCATATACCATATACCATATACTAGGTCTAGGTCATATACCATATACTAGGTCTAGGTCCTATACCATATACTAGGTCTAGGTCCTATACCATATACTAGGTCTAGGTCCTATACCATATACTAGGTCTAGGTCCTATACCATATACTAGGTCTAGGTCATATACCATATACTAGGTCATATACCATATACTAGGTCTAGGTCATATACCATATACTAGGTCTAGGTCCTATACCATATACCATATACTAGGTCTAGGTCATATACCATATACTACGTCTAGGTCATATACCATATACCATATACTAGGTCTAGGTCCTATACCATATACTAGGTCTAGGTCCTATACCATATACTAGGTCTAGGTCATATACCATATACCATATACTAGGTCTAGGTCCTATACCATATACTAGGGATAGGTCCTATACCATATACTAGGTCTAGGTCCTATACCATATACCATATACTAGGTCTAGGTCCTATACCATATACTAGGTCTAGGTCCTATACCATATACCATATACTAGGTCTAGGTCCTATACCATATACTAGGTCTAGGTCCTATACCATATACCATAAACTAGGTCTAGGTCATATACCATATACCATATACTAGGTCTAGGTCATATACCATATACCATATACTAGGTCTAGGTCATATACCATATACCATATACTAGGTCTAGGTCATATACCATATACTAGGTCTAGGTCCTATACCATATACTAGGTCTAGGTCATATACCATATACTAGGTCTAGGTCATATACCATATACTAGGTCTAGGTCATATACCATATACCATATACTAGGTCTAGGTCATATACCATATACTAGGTCTAGGTCATATACCCTAAACTAGGTCTAGGTCATATACCATATACTAGGTCTAGGTCATATACCATATACTAAGTCTAGGTCATATACCATATACTAGGTCTAGGTCACATACCATAAACTAGGTCTAGGTCATATACCATATACCATATACTAGGTCTAGGTCATATACCATATACTAGGTCTAGGTTCTATACCATATACCATATACTAGGTCTAGGTCATATACCATATACTAGGTCTAGGTCATATACCATATACCATATACTAGGTCTAGGTCATATACCATATACTAAGTCTAAGTCATATACCATATACTAGGTCTAGGTCATATACCATAAACTAGGTCTAGGTCATATACCATATACCATATACTAGGTCAAGGTCATATACCATATACTAGGTCTAGGTCATATACCATATACTAGGTCTAGGTCATATACCATATACTAGGTCTAGGTCATATACCATATACTAGGTCTAGGTCCTATACCATATACCATATACTAGGTCTAGGTCATATACCATATACCATATACTAGGTCTAGGTCATATACCATATACCATATACTAGGTCTAGGTCCTATACCATATACTAGGTCTAGGTCCTATACCATATACCATATACTAGGTCTAGGTCATATACCATATACCATATACTAGGTCTAGGTCATATACCATATACCATATACCATATACTAGGTCTAGGTAATATACCATATACTAGGTCTAGGTCATATGCCGTATACCATATACTAGGTCTAGGTCCTATACCATATACTAGGTCTAGGTCCTATACCATATACCATATACTAGGTCTAGGTCATATACCATATACCATTTACTAGGTCTAGGTCATATACCATATACTAGGTCTAGGTCATATACCATATACTAGGTCTAGGTCAAATACCATATACTAGGTCTAGGTCATATACCATATACTAGGTCTAGGTCATATACCATATACCATATACTAGGTCTAGGTCATATACCATATACTAGGTCTAGGTCATATACCATATACTAGGTCTAGGTCATGTACCATATACCATATACTAGGTCTAGGTCATATACCATATACTAGGTCTAGGTCATATACCATATACTAGGTCTAGGTCATATACCATATACCATATACTAGGTCTAGGCCATATACCATATACTAGGTCTAGGTCATATACCATATACCATATACTAGGTCTAGGCCATATACCATATACTAGGTCTAGGTCCTATACCATATACCATATACTAGGTCTAGGTCCTATACCATATACTAGGTCTAGGTAATATACCATATACTAGGTCTAGGTAATATACCATATAACATATACATGGTCTAGGTCATATACCATATACTAGGTCTAGGTCATATACCATATACCATATACTAGGTCTAGGCAATATACCATATACTAGGTCTAGGTTATATACCATATACCATATACTAGGTCTAGGTAATATACCATATACCATATACTAGGTCTAGGCCATATACCATATACTAGGTCTAGGTCATATACCATATACCATATACTAGGTCTAGGTCATATACCATATACCATATACTAGGTCTAGGTCATATACCATATACTAGGTCTAGGTAATATACCATATACCATATACTAGGTCTAGGTCCTATACCATATACCATATACTAGGTCTAGGTAATATACCATATACTAGGTCTAGGTCCTATACCATATACTAGGTCTAGGTCCTATACCATATACCATATACTAGGTCTAGGTCCTATACCATATACTAGGTCTAGGTAATATACCATATACTAGGTCTAGGTCCTATACCATATACTAGGTCTAGGTCCTATACCATATACTAGGTCTAGGTAATATACCATATACTAGGTCTAGGTCCTATACCATATACTAGGTCTAGGTCCTATACCATATACTAGGTCTAGGTCATATACCATATACTTGGTCTAGGTCATATACCATATACTAGGTCTAGGTCATATACCATATACCATATACTAGGTCTAGGTCATATACCATATACTAGGTCTAGGTCCTATACCATATACTAGGTCTAGGTCCTATACCATATACTAGGTCTAGGTCCTATACCATATACTAGGTCTAGGTCCTATACCATATACTAGGTCTAGGTCATATACCATATACTAGGTCTAGGTCATATACCATATACTATGTCTAGGTCATATACCATATACTAGGTCTAGGTCCTATACCATATACCATATACTAGGTCTAGGTCATATACCATATACTACGTCTAGGTCATATACCATATACCATATACTAGGTCTAGGTCCTATACCATATACTAGGTCTAGGTCCTATACCATATACCATATACTAGGTCTAGGTCATATACCATATACCATATACTAGGTCTAGGTCATATACCATATACTAGGTCTAGGTCCTATACCATATCCCATATACTAGGTCTAGGTCCTATACCATATACAATCTACTAGGTCTAGGT
This sequence comes from Salvelinus fontinalis, assembly GCF_029448725.1. Taxonomy (NCBI): domain Eukaryota; kingdom Metazoa; phylum Chordata; class Actinopteri; order Salmoniformes; family Salmonidae; genus Salvelinus; species Salvelinus fontinalis. Next base: position 45,488,754 of record NC_074672.1, on the reverse strand, counting down.
CATATACCATATACCATATACTAGGTCTAGGTCATATACCATCTACCATATACTAGGTCTAGGTCCTATACCATATACCATATACTAGGTCTAGGTCATATACCATATACCATATACTAGGTCTAGGTCCTATACCATATACCATATACTAGGTCTAGGTCATATACCATATACCATAAACTAGGTCTAGGTCATATACCATATACCATATACTAGGTCTAGGTCATATACCATATACCATATACTAGGTCTAGGTCCTATACCATATACTAGGTCTAGGTCCTATACCATATACCATATACTAGGTCTAGGTCATATACCATATACCATATACTAGGTCTAGGTCATATACCATATACCATATACCATATACTAGGTCTAGGTAATATACCATATACTAGGTCTAGGTCATATACCGTATACCATATACTAGGTCTAGGTCCTATACCATATACCATATACTAGGTCTAGGTCCTATACCATATACTAGGTCTAGGTCCTATACCATATACCATATACTAGGTCTAGGTCATATACCATATACCATATACTAGGTCTAGGTCATATACCATATACCATATACCATATACTAGGTCTAGGTCATATACCATATACTAGGTCTAGGTCATATACCATATACTAGGTCTAGGTCATATACCATATACCATATACTAGGTCTAGGTAATATACCATATAACATATACATGGTCTAGGTCATATACCATATACTAGGTCTAGGTCATATACCATATACCATATACTAGGTCTAGGTAATATACCATATACTAGGTCTAGGTCATATACCGTATACCATATACTAGGTCTAGGTCCTATACCATATACCATATACTAGGTCTAGGTCCTATACCATATACTAGGTCTAGGTCCTATACCATATACCATATACTAGGTCTAGGTCATATACCATATACCATATACTAGGTCTAGGTCATATACCATATACTAGGTCTAGGTAATATACCATATACCATATACTAGGTCTAGGTCCTATACCATATACCATATACTAGGTCTAGGTAATATACCATATACTAGGTCTAGGTCCTATACCATATACTAGGTCTAGGTCCTATACCATATACCATATACTAGGTCTAGGTCCTATACCATATACTAGGTCTAGGTAATATACCATATACTAGGTCTAGGTCCTATACCATATACTAGGTCTAGGTCCTATACCATATACTAGGTCTAGGTAATATACCATATACTAGGTCTAGGTCCTATACCATATACTAGGTCTAGGTCCTATACCATATACTAGGTCTAGGTCATATACCATATACTAGGTCTAGGTCATATACCATATACTAGGTCTAGGTCATATACCATATACCATATACTAGGTCTAGGTCATATACCATATACTAGGTCTAGGTCCTATACCATATACTAGGTCTAGGTCCTATACCATATACTAGGTCTAGGTCCTATACCATATACTAGGTCTAGGTCCTATACCATATACTAGGTCTAGGTCATATACCATATACTAGGTCTAGGTCATATACCATATACTATGTCTAGGTCATATACCATATACTAGGTCTAGGTCCTATACCATATACCATATACTAGGTCTAGGTCATATACCATATACTACGTCTAGGTCATATACCATATACCATATACTAGGTCTAGGTCCTATACCATATACTAGGTCTAGGTCCTATACCATATACCATATACTAGGTCTAGGTCATATACCATATACCATATACTAGGTCTAGGTCATATACCATATACTAGGTCTAGGTCCTATACCATATCCCATATACTAGGTCTAGGTCCTATACCATATACAATCTACTAGGTCTAGGTCATATACCATATACCATATACTAGGTCTAGGTCATATACCATCTACCATATACTAGGTCTAGGTCCTATACCATATACCATATACTAGGTCTAGGTCATATACCATATACCATATACTAGGTCTAGGTCCTATACCATATACCATATACTAGGTCTAGGTCATATACCATATACCATAAACTAGGTCTAGGTCATATACCATATACCATATACTAGGTCTAGGTCATATACCATATACCATATACTAGGTCTAGGTCCTATACCATATACTAGGTCTAGGTCCTATACCATATACCATATACTAGGTCTAGGTCATATACCATATACCATATACTAGGTCTAGGTCATATACCATATACCATATACCATATACTAGGTCTAGGTAATATACCATATACTAGGTCTAGGTCATATACCGTATACCATATACTAGGTCTAGGTCCTATACCATATACCATATACTAGGTCTAGGTCCTATACCATATACTAGGTCTAGGTCCTATACCATATACCATATACTAGGTCTAGGTCATATACCATATACCATATACTAGGTCTAGGTCATATACCATATACCATATACCATATACTAGGTCTAGGTCATATACCATATACTAGGTCTAGGTCATATACCATATACTAGGTCTAGGTCATATACCATATACCATATACTAGGTCTAGGTCATATACCATATACTAGGTCTAGGTCCTATACCATATACTAGGTCTAGGTCCTATACCATATACTAGGTCTAGGTCCTATACCATATACTAGGTCTAGGTCCTATACCATATACTAGGTCTAGGTCATATACCATATACTAGGTCTAGGTCATATACCATATACTAGGTCTAGGTCATATACCATATACTAGGTCTAGGTCCTATACCATATACCATATACTAGGTCTAGGTCATATACCATATACTACGTCTAGGTCATATACCATATACCATATACTAGGTCTAGGTCCTATACCATATACTAGGTCTAGGTCCTATACCATATACCATATACTAGGTCTAGGTCATATACCATATACCATATACTAGGTCTAGGTCATATACCATATACTAGGTCTAGGTCCTATACCATATCCCATATACTAGGTCTAGGTCCTATACCATATACAATATACTAGGTCTAGGTCATATACCATATACCATATACTAGGTCTAGGTCATATACCATATACCATATACTAGGTCTAGGTCCTATACCATATACCATATACTAGGTCTAGGTCATATACCATATACCATATACTAGGTCTAGGTCCTATACCATATACCATATACTAGGTTTAGGTCATATACCATATACCATAAACTAGGTCTAGGTCATATACCATATACCATATACTAGGTCTAGGTCATATACCATATACCATATACTAGGTCTAGGTCCTATACCATATACTAGGTCTAGGTCCTATACCATATACCATATACTAGGTCTAGGTCATATACCATATACCATATACTAGGTCTAGGTCATATACCATATACCATATACCATATACTAGGTCTAGGTAATATACCATATACTAGGTCTAGGTCATATACCGTATACCATATACTAGGTCTAGGTCCTATACCACATACCATATACTAGGTCTAGGTCATATACCATATACCATTTACTAGGTCTAGGTCATATACCATATACTAGGTCTAGGTCATATACCATATACTAGGTCTAGGTCAAATACCATATACTAGGTCTAGGTCCTATACCATATACCATATACTAGGTCTAGGTCCTATACCATATACCATATACTAGGTCTAGGTCATATACCATATACCATATACTAGGTCTAGGTCATATACCATATACTAGGTCTAGGTCATATACCATATACTAGGTCTAGGTCATATACCATATACCATATACTAGGTCTAGGTCATATACCATATACTAGGTCTAGGTCATATACCATATACTAGGTCTAGGTCATATACCATATACCATATACTAGGTCTAGGTCATATACCATATACTAGGTCTAGGTCATATACCATATACTAGGTCTAGGTCATATACCATATACTAGGTCTAGGTCCTATACCATATACTATTTCTAGGTCATATACCATATACTAGGTCTAGGTCATATACCACATACCATATACTAGGTCTAGGTCCTATACCATATACTAGGTCTAGGTCATATTCCATATACTAGGTCTAGGTCATATACCATATACTAGGTCTAGGTCATATACCATATACTAGGTCTAGGTCATATACCATATACCATATACTAGGTCTAGGTCATATACCATATACTAGGTCTAGGTCATATACCATATACCATATACTAGGTCTAGGTCATATACCATATACTAGGTCTAGGTCATATACCATATACTAGGTCTAGGTCCTATACCATATACTTGGTCTAGGTCCTATACCATATACTAGGTCTAGGTCATATACCATATACCATATACTAGGTCTAGGTCCTATACCATATACTAGGGATAGGTCCTATACCATATACTAGGTCTAGGTCCTATACCATATACCATATACTAGGTCTAGGTCATATACCATATACTAGGTCTAGGTCCTATACCATATACTAGGTCTAGGTCCTATACCATATACCATAAACTAGGTCTAGGTCATATACCATATACCATATACTAGGTCTAGGTCATATACCATATACCATATACTAGGTCTAGGTCATATACCATATACTAGGTCTAGGTCCTATACCATATACTAGGTCTAGGTCATATACCATATACTAGGTCTAGGTCATATACCATATACTAGGTCTAGGTCATATACCATATACCATATACTAGGTCTAGGTCATATACCATATACTAGGTCTAGGTCATATACCCTAAACTAGGTCTAGGTCATATACCATATACTAGGTCTAGGTCATATACCATATACTAAGTCTAGGTCATATACCATATACTAGGTCTAGGTCATATACCATAAACTAGGTCTAGGTCATATACCATATACTAGGTCTAGGTCATATACCATATACTAGGTCTAGGTCCTATACCATATACTAGGTCTAGGTCATATACCATATACTAGGTCTAGGTCATATACCATATACTAGGTCTAGGTCATATACCATATACCATATACTAGGTCTAGGTCATATACCATATACTAGGTCTAGGTCATATACCCTAAACTAGGTCTAGGTCATATACCATATACTAGGTCTAGGTCATATACCATATACTAAGTCTAGGTCATATACCATATACTAGGTCTAGGTCATATACCATAAACTAGGTCTAGGTCATATACCATATACCATATCCTAGGTCTAGGTCATAAACCATATACTAGGTCTAGGTTCTATACCATATACCATATACTAGGTCTAGGTCATATACCATATACTAGGTCTAGGTCATATACCATATACTAGGTCTAGGTCATATACCATATACCATATACTAGGTCTAGGTCATATACCATATACTAAGTCTAGGTCATATACCATATACTAGGTCTAGGTCATATACCATAAACTAGGTCTAGGTCATATACCATATACCATATACTAGGTCTAGGTCATATACCATATACTAGGTCTAGGTCATATACCATATACTAGGTCTAGGTCATATACCATATACTAGGTCTAGGTCATATACCATATACTAGGTCTAGGTCCTATACCATATACTAGGTCTAGGTCATATACCATATACTAGGTCTAGGTCATATACCATATACTAGGTCTAGGTCATATACCATATACTAGGTCTAGGTCATATACCATATACCATATACTAGGTCTAGGTCATATACCATATACTAGGTCTAGGTCATATACCATATACTAGGTCTAGGTCATGTACCATATACCATATACTAGGTCTAGGTCATATACCATATACTAGGTCTAGGTCATATACCATATACTAGGTCTAGGTCATATACCATATACTAGGTCTAGGTCATATACCATATACCATATACTAGGTCTAGGTCATATACCATATACTAGGTCTAGGTCATATACCATATACTAGGTCTAGGTCATATACCATATACTAGGTCTAGGTCATATACCATATACTAGGTCTAGGTCATATACCATATACTAGGTCTAGGTCATATACCATATACCATATACTAGGTCTAGGTCATATACCATATACCATATACTAGGTCTAGGTCATATACCATATACTAGGTCTAGGTCATATACCATATACTAGGTCTAGGTCATATACCATATACTAGGTCTAGGTCATATACCATATACTAGGTCTAGGTCCAACCGCATATAACTTACTGGTGAACATATTAACATGGTTCTTATCTCCATTCTTTCATAATATGTTATAAAGGATCAATCCAAAATAGTCTTCAAGTCTGCAGATATCACAAAAAATATATAATGTCCTGAACCCATCTCTTCTTCATCAATATTTGTCTCCTCTTCTCCTGAACCTATCTCTTCCTCATCAATATGTTGAGTCTCCTCTTCTCTAGAGCGGGAAAATAATAAATACAAATACAAATAAATGATGATGTATTATACAGTACATTTATTAACTTAAAATGTACTTTTCTTTATTATGTATCGGCATTTTTTTGTCAGGAGATTTCCAGTTTGTGACGGGCAAACGGCTCGTCTTGATTGTGCTAAGTTGTGTTGAAGCCTATCTGAGTACATCTAAAAATTTAAATAAACTCAGGAAAAAAAGAAACGTCCCTTTTTTTCAGGACCCTGTCTTTCAAAGATAATTCGTAAAAAAATACAAATAACTTCACAGATCTTCATTGTAAAGGGTTTAAACACTGTTTCCCATGCTTGTTCAATGAACCATAAACAATTAATGAACATGCACCTGTGAAATGGTCGTTAAGACACTAACAGCTTACAGACGGTAGGCAATTAAGGTCACAGTTATGAAAACTTAGGACACTAAAGAGGCCTTTCTGCTGACTCTGAAAAACACCAAAAGAAAGATGCCCAGGGTCCCTGCTCATCTGCGTGAACGTGCCTTAGGCATGCTGCAAGGAGGTATGAGGACTGCAGATGTGGCCAGGGCAATAAATTGCAATGTCCGTACTGTGAGACGCCTAAGACACCACTACAGGGAGACAGGATGGACAGCTGATCGTCCTCGCAGTGGCAGACCACGTGTAACAACACCTGGACAGGATCGGTACATCCGAACATCAAACCTGCGGGACAGGTACAGGATGGCAACAACAACTGCCCAAGTTACACCAGGAACGCACAATCCCTCCATCAGTGCTCAGACTGGCCGACAAATGGGATGAGAGAGGCTGGACTGAGGGCTTGTAGGCCTGTTGGAGGGATTGTCCTCACCAGACATCACCGGCAACAACGTTGCCTATGGGCACAAACCCACCGTCGCTGGACCAGACAGGACTGGCAAAAAGTGCTCTTCACTGATGAGTCGCGGTTTTGTTTCACCAGGGGTGATGGTCAGATTCGCGTTTATTGTCAAAGGAATGAGTTACACCGAGGCCTGTACTTTGGAGTGGGATCGATTTGGAGGTGGAGGGTCCGTCATGGTCTGAAGCGGTGTGTCACAGCATTATCAGACTGAGTTTGTTGTCAGTGCAGGCAATCTCAACGCTGTGCGTTACAGGGAAGACATCCTCCTCCCTCATGTGGTACCCTTCCTGCAGGCTCATCCTGATATGAACCTCCAGCATGACAATGCCACCAGCCATACTGCTCATTCTGTGCGTGATTTCCTGCAAGACAGGAATGTCAGTGTTCTGCTATGGCCAGCAAAGAGCCCGGATATCAATCCCTTTGAGCACATCTGGGACCTGTCGGATCGGAGGGTGAGGGCTAGGGCCATTCCCCCCAGAAATGTCCGGGAACTTGCAGGTGCCTTGGTGGAAGAGTGGGGTAACATCTCACAGCAAGAACTGGCAAATCTGGTGCAGTCCATGGGGAGGAGATGCACTGCAGTACTTAATGCAGCTGGTGGCCACACCAGATACTGACTTACTTTTGATTTTGACCCCCCCTTTGTTCAGGGACACATTATTCAATTTCTGTTAGTCACATGTCTGTGGAACTTGTTCAGTTTATGTCTCAGTTGTTGAATCTTGTTATATTCATTACAAATATTTACACATAAGTTAAGTTTGCTGAAATAACACAGTTGACAGTGAGAGGACATTTCTTTTTTGCAGTAGATTCCTACTGGCTGAGTTTATTATACAGTAGGGTCAATATATCGCAATATACTGTATTATCAACTTGTTTTCATGAGATTTCTGTCATCTCTAAGTCTTTGGAGGAACCATAAGGAAGGGTAGCTGACTAATCAGGGGCCGATCGCTGGGTGAGCTAGGAATATGGCATTCGGGATTTTGTTTTTGCTGTTTTAATATCAACTGCTACTGTGGCAGTTCGTGAGATATTATGCATTCTAGGTGAGGCGTTTCTCTTTACAAGCTGTAAGGTTCTCTGTATACTTTAGAGATCAATTATATCATGTGTCCAGTTCTGCCAGCCCAAACTCATTTACTGTAGGGCCCCAGAAGGATAGGGCCCCAGAAGGCTAAGGCCCCAGAAGGATAGGACCCCAGAAGGATAGGGCACCTGAAGGCTAGGGCCCCTGAAGGCTAAGGCCCCAGAAGGATAGGACCCCAGAAGGATAGGGCCCCTGAAGGCTAGGGCCCCTGAAGGCTAAGGCCCCAGAAGGATAGGACCCCAGAAGGATAGGGCCCCTGAAGGCTAAGGCCCCAGAAAGACAGGGCCCCAGAAGGATAGGACCCCAGAAGGATAGGGCCCCAGAAGGCTAAGGCCCCAGAAGGATAGGACCCCAGAAGGATAGGGCCCCTGAAGGCTAAGGCCCCAGAAAGACAGGGCCCCAGAAGGATAGGACCCCAGAAGGATAGGGCCCCAGAAGGCTAGGGCCCCAGAAGGATAGGGCCCCAGAAGGATAGGGCCCCTGAAGACTAGGGCCCCAGAAGGATAGGGCCCCAGAAGGATAGGGCCCCAGAAGGATAGGGCCAGAGAAGGCTAGGGCCCCAGAAGGATAGGGCCCCTGAAGGATAGGGCCCCAGAAGGATAGGGCCAGAGAAGGCTAGGGCCCCAGAAGGATAGGGCACCTGAAGGCTAGGGCCCCTGAAGGCTAAGGCCCCAGAAGGATAGGACCCCAGAAGGATAGGGCCCCTGAAGGCTAGGGCCCCTGAAGGCTAAGGCCCCAGAAGGATAGGACCCCAGAAGGATAGGGCCCCTGAAGGCTAAGGCCCCAGAAAGACAGGGCCCCAGAAGGATAGGACCCAAGAAGGATAGGGCCCCAGAAGGCTAAGGCCCCAGAAGGATAGGACCCCAGAAGGATAGGGCCCCTGAAGGCTAAGGCCCCAGAAAGACAGGGCCCCAGAAGGATAGGACCCCAGAAGGATAGGGCCCCAGAAGGATAGGGCCCCAGAAGGATAGGGCCCCAGAAGGATAGGGCCCCTGAAGACTAGGGCCCCAGAAGGATAGGGCCCCAGAATGATAGGGCCCCAGAAGGATAGGGCCAGAGAAGGCTAGGGCCCCAGAAGGATAGGGCCCCTGAAGGATAGGGCCCCAGAAGGATAGGGCCAGAGAAGGCTAGGGCCCCAGAAGGATAGGGCCCCTGAAGGATAGGGCCCCAGAAGGCTAGGGCCCCAGAAGGATAGGGCCCCTGAAGACTAGGGCCCCAGAAGGATAGGGCCCCAGAAGGCTAGGGCCCCAGAAGGATAGGGCCCCGGAAGGCTAGGGCCCCAGAAGGATAGGCCCCCAGAAGGATAGGGCCCCAGAAGGATAGGGCCAGAGAAGGCTAGGGCCCCAGAAGGATAGGGCCCCTGAAGACTAGGGCCCCTGAAGGCTAGGGCCCCAGAAGGATAGGGCCCCAGAAGGATAGGGCACCTGAAGGCTAGGGCCCCTGAAGGCTAAGGCCCCAGAAGGATAGGGCCCCGGAAGGATAGGGCCCCAGAAGGATAGGGCCCCGGAAGGCTAGGGCCCCAGAAGGATAGGCCCCCAGAAGGATAGGGCCCCTGAAGGATAGGCCCCCAGAAGGATAGGGCCCCAGAAGGCTAGGGCCCCAGAAGGATAGGGCCAGCCCTGCATACTGAATGCAGTTGTACATAGCCTCTCCTTCTTTAACCATAGGTGTATTGGAAGAAGAAACTGTGAAGTCCCTGCTTCAAACTCTGTTTTCAGGGACCCATTTTCCGGAAGTATAATTGCTACCTTCCGTGTTTGCTCATTTAGCAGTTGGTGATATTCAAACCATTTCAGCGAGTGTCATTGTTTCATAAATCCTTTATCTTTAAACATTGCCTGCTTCAGGTCATCAAATGGGATCAGGCATGCTGACACAGCTTTGGCAATGTACAGGCCCACATATTCAATGATAATCTGACAAATATACAGCAGAATCGGGAATCTGAACAAGCAGTCACCCCTCCAGGACAGTCACCCCTCCAGGACAGTCACCCCCTCCAGGACAGTCACTCCTCCAGGACAGTCACCCCTCCAGGACAGTCACCCCTCCAGGACAGTCACCCCTCCAGGACAGTCACTCCTCCAGGACAATCACTCCTCCAAGACAGTCACCCGTCCAGGACAGTCACTCCTCCAGGACAGTCACTCCTCCAGGACAGTCACCCCTCCAGGACAGTCACCCCTCCAGGACAGTCACCCCTCCAGGACAGTCACTCCTCCAGGACAGTCACTCCTCCAGGACAGTCACCGCTCCAGGACAGTCAACCCTCCAGGACAGTCACCCCTCCAGGACAGTCACTCCTCCAGGACAGTCACTCATCCAGGACAATCAACCCTCCAGGACAGTCACCCCTCCAGGACAGTCACTCCTCCAGGACAATCAACCCTCCAGGACAGTCACCCCTCCAGGACAGTCACTCGTCCAGGACAGTCACTCCTCCAGGACAGTCACTCATTCAGGACAGTCACCCCTCCAGGACAATCAAACCTCCAGGACAGTCACCCCCTCCAGGACAGTCACTCCTCCAGGACAGTCACTCCTCCAGGACAGTCACCCTTCCAGGACAGTCACCCCTCCAGGACAGTCACTCGTCCAGGACAGTCACTCATCCAGGACAGTCACCCCTCCAGGACAGTCACTCATCCAGGACAGTCACCCCTCCAGGACAGTCACCCCTCCAGGACAGTCACCCCTCCAGGACAGTCACCCCTCCAGGACAGTCACTCGTCCAGGACAGTCACCCCTCCAGGACAGTCACCCCTCCAGGACAATCACCCCTCCAGGACAGTCACCCCTCAAGGACAATCACCCCTCCAGGACAGTCACTCCTCCAGGACAGTCACTCCTCCAGGACAGTCACCCCCTTCAGGACAGTCACCCCTCCAGGACAATCACCCCTCCAGGACAGTCACCCCTCCAGGACAGTCATCCCTCCAGGACAGTCACCCCTCCAGGACAGTCATCCCTCCAGGACAGTCACCCCTCCAGGACAGTCACCCCTCCAGGACAGTCACTCCTCCAGGACAGTCGCCCCTCCAGGACAGTCACCCCCTTCAGGACAGTCACCCCTCCAGGACAGTCACCCCTCCAGGACAATCACCCCTCCAGGACAGTCACTCCTCCAGGACAGTCACCCCTCCAGGACAGTCACCCCTCCAGGACAGTCACCCCTCCAGGACAGTCACCCCTCCAGGACAGTCACCCATCCAGGACAGTCACCCCTCCAGGACAGTCACCCCTCCAGGACAGTCACCCATCCAGGACAGTCACTCCTCCAGGACAGTCACCCCTCCAGGACAATCACCCCTCCAGGACAGTTGCCCCTCCAGGACAGTCACCCCTCCTCCCGGACAGTCACCCCTCCAGAACAATCACCCCTCCAGGACAGTCACCCCTCCAGAACAATCACCCCTCCAGGACAGTCACCCCTCCAGGACAATCACCCCTCCAGGACAGTTGCCCCTCCAGGACAATCACCCCTCCAGGACAGTCACCCCTCCAGGACAGTCACCCCTCCAGGACAGTCACCCCTCCTCCAGGACAGTCACCCCTCCTCCAGGACAGTCACCCCTCCAGGACAGTCACCCCTCCAGGACAGTCACCCATCCAGGACAGTCACTCCTCCAGGACAGTCACCCCTCCAGGACAGTCACCCCTCCAGGACAGTCACCCCTCCTCCAGGACAGTCACCCCTCCTCCAGGACAGTCACCCATCCAGGACAATCACCCCTCCAGGACAGTCACCCCTCCAGGACAATCACCCCTCCAGGACAGTCACCCCTCCAGAACAATCACCCCTCCAGGACAGTCACCCCTCCAGGACAATCACCCCTCCAGGACAGTTGCCCCTCCAGAACAATCACTCCTCCAGGACAGTCACCCCTCCAGGACAATCACCCCTCCAGGACAGTCACCCATCCAGGACAATCACCCCTCCAGGACAGTCACTCCTCCAGGACAATCACCCCTCCAGGACAATCACCCCTCCAGGACAATCACTCCTCCAGGACAGTCACCCCTCCAGGACAATCACCCCTCCAGGACAATCACCCCTCCAGGACAGTCACCCCTCCAGAACAGTCACCCCTCCAGGACAGTCACTCATCCAGGACAGTCACTCATCCAGGACAGTCACTCCTCCAGGACAGTCACTCCTCCAGAACAATCACTCCTCCAGGACAGTCACCCCTCCAGGAGAATCACTCCTCCAGGACAATCACTCCTCCAGGACAGTCACCCCTCCAGGACAATCACCCCTCCAGGACAATCACTCCTCCAGGACAGTCACTCATCCAGGACAGTCACTCCTCCAGGACAGTCACTCCTCCAGGACAGTCACTCCTCCAGAACAATCACTCCTCCAGGACAGTCACTCCTCCAGGACAGTCACTCCTCCAGAACAATCACTCCTCCAGGACAGTCACTCCTCCAGAACAATCACTCCTCCAGGACAGTCACTCCTCCAGGACAGTCACTCCTCCAGAACAATCACTCCTCCAGGACAGTCACCCCTCCAGAACAATCACCCCTCCAGGACAGTCACCCCTTCATCTGCTGTAAGTTTTATTTCATATACTTTATCTTTTTGTTTTGTCTTCGATATTATATTTTTTTTTTTACTATATTGGACCTTCTACAGTCATTTTATTACAGTCGATTTCCACAAACTTCACAAAAATGGACAGCACTTGTGACAATAATGTAAACACAATCATTAACATTAAGGCCGAGATCCGATCCGATCGTGCCTTGCACCTTTTAAAGGCAATGTTTCCACACTCGCGGAGACTGCATGTCGCCTCGGAAGTTACCTTTAAATGTCAAGCGCGCTACAACGCTGATCTACAGCTGATCGGATTGAATCGCGGTCTCTGTTTCTCAAACAAAATGACACAAAACAGAATACTTATTATGATACTTTTCTAATGATTTACATGATCTGCACGATTTTTTTGTTCAACTAAAATATGAGGTGCATTAGTCCAATATAATCATTTCAAACAAAGATATTGAACAATTATTACATAACGATGCATATGCAGCAGAGGAGGCTGCTGGGAGGACGTGGTTTCCATGACGTGGTTTCCATGACGTGGTGTCCATGTGGTTTGATTCCATTTCATTGACTCCATTCCAGCCGTTACTATGAGCAGTCCTCCTCTCAGCCGCTTCCACTGATAGGCAGTAAATTGTTATTTTTATCCCAAAGTTTGTGTAATGTGTAACATTGTAAACATTCATGTTTAAGTCAATCAAACTCTATCTGCAGAGACTACTTTAAAGTTGGAATCAAAAGCAACTAATGCTTAGTTGTCCTTCTCAATTCATCTATAAAGGCACACAAAGGTTCTGAGTTATAAATATAAATTAAATTAATAGATTGTTTTGTCTTTTATCATTTGGATTGTTTTTGTTAGATTTTTTTGTTAAAAAAGTAATTAATAATACCTTAACAAAAATTCCTAATATACACAAAACAAACTCAATCAAACTATAAATCTTAAACCTGAGCTGTGCTGTGGTGTGGTAGCCTGAGTCCCAGATCTCTTTGTACTGTCTTGTCAAGTCCAATGTCTTAGAGTTGGCAAGAGAGCCCAAACCGATGTGGGACTCAGGCTAGTGCTGTGGTCAGACAGGCCTGAAGCAGCCAACGTGCTGTGGTCAGACAGGCCTGAAGCAGCCAACGTGCTGTGGTCAGACAGGCCTGAAGCAGCCAACGTGCTGTGGTCAGACAGGCCTGAAGCAGCCAACGTGCTGTGGTCAGACAGGCCTGAAGCAGCCAACGTGCTGTGGTCAGACAGGCCTGAAGCAGCCAACGTGTTGTGGAGAGACGGCCTGCAGTAGATAGTCCTCTATGTGTTCCTCTACAGCTGAGTACAGGTCCTGGACTTGGTCCTTGAAGGGAGGATGCCACGCCCACAAGATGGCCGCCGCCACCATGGCCAGGAGCAGTAGTAGTGGAACACAGAGACATATCCACGAGACACAGGGCTTCTACAAACACAAGCAAAAGTACATACAATTCTTGTCTTTAAAAAGTTAACCTGTGGGGGGGGGGCAACAAAGGGAGGGTGCTGCACACACACACTCACTCACCCTGCTGCTGCGTCGGTGGCTGAGCTGTCGGAGTTCGTCCCTGCACTGTGTCAGACGGACCTGGCATGACTGGCACTCTGCCTCTACGGCCTCCAGATCGTTCTGCAGCTCCTCACACTGCACACACACACACACACACACACACACACACACACACACACACACACACACACACACACACACACACACACACACACACACACACACACACACACACACACACACACACACACACACACACACACACACACACACACACACACACACCACACACACACAGACACACACAGACACACAGACACACAGACACTATGAAATACCAATTTTTTCACCATTGTGTATGAAATAGAATTTGGGAACTAAATTGAAACATCTTTACATTTGGCTGAGAATTAAATATTCCTGTTTCACTTATTGGTCCAATTCAGGAGGGCGGAGCTCCTGTCATTCCATTCCTACTTATTGGCCCAATTCAGGAGGGCGGAGTTCCTGTCATTCCATTCCTACTTATTGGCCCAATTCAGGAGGGCGGAGCTCCTGTCATTCCATTCCTACTTATTGGCAACGTTTCAATGAACGTTGTAATAACTGTCATTATTCTCCTGTAATCACTACGAGGCCTGGGTTTATGAACCCCTTCCTCCCTCACCTCCCTCTCCTTCAGCTGTAGTCGGTCCAGAGCGTGACGGAGCTGCTCCAGAACCTGATCTCCATCTCCCCATGATAACTGCTTCTGCTGCGACGATACAATCAGCTCCTCCTCCTCCTCCTCCTCCTCCTCCTCCTCCTCCTCTGACTGCTCCAGAGACACGTCCAACTGGGCCAGGGTCCGTTCCAACTCTTCTGACTGCTCCAGGGACACATCCAACTGGGCCAGGGTCCGCTCCTCCTCCTCCTCCTCCTCTTCTGACTGCTCCAGAGACACATCCAGCTGGGCCAGGGTCCGCTCCAACTCTTCTGACTGCTCCAGAGACACGTCCAACTGGGCCAGGGTCCGCTCCAACTCCTCTGACTGCTCCAGAGACACATCCAACTGGGCCAAGGATTCATCCAGGGACACCTCCTGAGTCTCAGTTCTGGCATCTAGGAGTCAGGCAAGGCAAGATGAGAAAGCCATTCATTAATTAATTCCTTTAGTTTCTACTTTACTACTAAAATATATTTAGATGCAGAACCCCATGAAAATTGGTGTGTGTGTGTATCAAACTACATGTGTTATTTGTATGACCTCTAACCTCTCAACTCCTGGATTTGTTCCCTCAGGTTCTCGTTCTGTTCTTCCAGTAGAACAATGTTGGACTGTAACTCCTCCTCCACTCGCTGTACTGCCCCCAGCTCCTCCCTCAGCCCCGCCTCCTGACCCCTGGCCAGCTGCACACAACAGACACCAACCAGCCTCTTACTTGAGCATTAATATACACATCACACAGCTATGTCTAGATAAACGTTTTTGTTTTTTCTCCAGAATTTAAATCTGTTTCAGATCCACATTTTATCCAACTCCAGTGAGTTAAATGACAGTAACCCAATGGATCGTACAATATGCAGCGGTCTCTCTGATCATGATGTAGTCTCACTTCGCCAGAGGCTGACTGACTATGATGGCATCCTTCAGTGCCTCACAGAACACTCCAGTCTGCGATAGCTGCTGTCTGCACAGCAGCGGCTACTGTACCTCCAGTTGGTTCTGCAGTTGAAGGACCTGTTCAGAGCTGATCTCCTGTTTCTTCTTCAGCTGTTCTGAGCTCTCCTTCATTTCCTCACACAGACCCTGCCACTGCGCCGCTTCCACTCTGGCTGCCTGCAGCAGCACCTAGTGGACAGAGAAATACACCTACATTATACAGAGAGACAGCACCTAGTGGACAGAGAAATACATCTACATTATACAGAGAGACAGCACCTAGTGGACAGAGAAATACATCTACATTATACAGAGAGACAGCACCTAGTGGACAGAGAAATACACCTACATTATACAGAGAGACAGCACCTAGTGGACAGAGAAATACATCTACATTATACAGAGAGACAGCACCTAGTGGACAGAGAAATACATCTACATTATACAGAGAGACAGCACCTAGTGGACAGAGAAATACACCTACATTATACAGAGAGACAGCACCTAGTGGACAGAGAAATACATCTACATTATACAGAGAAACAGCACCTAGTGGACAGAGAAGTACATCTACATTATACAGAGAGACAGCACCTAGTGGACAGAGAAGTACATCTACATTATACAAGACAAGCCACTACAAGTGTTATCAATGTAGGGCTTCATAGTTTTCAATACACTATCTCGACAGTAGAAACCTGGTGAAATGCATCTCATTATAGCCAAAACTTAACATCAGTTGAGTATAGATGCAAAGTGCCGGCCTGTACATGAACAGGGTGTCTGTATGTGCCAGATAGAGAGACAGAGACAAAGAAAGACCCCAACCTCGAGTGTCTCGGCTTGACTGAGAGTGTGTTATGTGAGGCAGGTATGAACAGGGTATCTGTATGTGCCAGAGAGAGAGAGAGAGAGTGAGAGAGAGAGAGAGAGAGAGAGAGAGAGAGAGAGAGAGAGAGAGAGAGAGAGAGAGAGAGAGAGAGAGAGAGAGAGAGAGAGAGAGAGAGAGAGAGCGAGAAAGAGAGAGAGAGAGAGAGAGAGAGAGAGAGAGAGAGAGAGAGAGAGAGAGAGAGAGAGAGAGAGAGAGAGACAAAGAGAGAGAGAGAGAGAGAGAGAGAGAGAGACAAAGAGAGAGAGAGAGAGAGAGAGAGACAAAGAGAGAGAGAGAGAGAGAGAGAGAGTGTGTGTGTGCGCGCACTTCAAGCCTTTCTGTAGAGACCCCAACCTCGAGTGTCTCAGCTTGACTGAGAGCTTCCTTTTTCTCCTCTGTTGCCCTCTGGATGACCTCCAAGGCTTTCTCCTCATACGCTCCCTTCTGTTTCTCCATCTGTATCACTAGCTTCTTCACTCCATCCAAGGGGAGTTTCTGTGAGAACAGCAAGTTATAAACTGGTCATACATAGACATACGTACACCCATGCATACCCCACAAGACATGCCACCAGAGGTCTCTTCACAGTCCCCAAGTCCAGAACAGACTATGGGAGGCGCACAGTACTACATAGAGCCATGGCTACATGGAACTCTATTTCACATCAGGTAACTGACGCAAACAATAGAATCAGATATAAAAAACAGACAAAAATACACCTTATGGAACAGCGGAGACTGTGAAGAGACACACACACACAGGCAGAGACACATGCATACACACACATGATAACATACGCTTTATACATACACATACACATGGATTTTGTGTTGTAGATATGTGGTAGTAGAGTAGGGGTCTGTTGTGAAATCTGTTGTGAAATGTTTTGTAATGCCTTAATTTTGCTGGACTCCAGGACGAGTAGCTGCTGCATTGGCAGGAACTAATGGGGATCCATAATAAACCCCAGGAAAAGTAGTGGTTGCCTTGGCAGGAACTAATGAGGATCCATAATAAACCCCAGGAAGAGTAGCTGCTGCCATGGCAGGAACTAATGTGGATTCATAATAAACCCCAGGAAGAGTAGCTGCTGCCTTGGCAGGAACTAATGGGGATCCATAATAAACCCCAGGAAGAGTAGCTGCTGCCTTGGCAGGAACTAATGGGGATCCATAATAAACCTGAGGAAGAGTAGCTGCTGCCTTGGCAGGAACTAATGGGGATCCATAATAAACCCCAGGAAGAGTAGCCGCTGTCTTGGCAGGAACTAATGGGGATCCATAATAAGCCCCAGGAAGAGTAGCTGCTGCCTTGAAAGGAACTAATGGGGATCCATAATAAACCAGAGGAAGAGTAGCTGCTGCCTTGGCAGGAACTAATGGGGATCCATAATAAACCCCAGGAAGAGTAGCTGCTGTCTTGGCAGGAACTAATGGGGATCCATAATAAACCCGAGGAAGAGTAGTTGCTGCCTTGGCAGGAACTAATGGGGATCCATAATAAACCCCAGGAAGAGTAGCTGCTGTCTTGGCAGGAACTAATGGGGATCCATAATAAACCCCAGGAAAAGTAGCTGCTGCCTTGGCAGGAACTAATGGGGATCCATAATAAACCCCAGGAAGAGTAGCTGCTGTCTTGGCAGGAACTAATGGGGATCCATAATAAACCCGAGGGAGAGTAGTTGCTGCCTTGGCAGGAACTAATGGGGATCCATAATAAACCCCAGGAAGAGTAGCTGCTGTCTTGGCAGGAACTAATGGGGATCCATAATAAACCCGAGGAAGAGTAGCTGCTGTCTTGGTAGGAACTAATGGGGATCCATAATAAACCCCAGGAAAAGTAGCTGCTGCCTTGGCAGGAACTAATGGGGATCCATAATAAACCCCAGGAAGAGTAACTGCTGCCTTGGCAGGAACTAATGGGGATCCATAATAAACCCCAGGAAGAGTAGCTGCTGCATTGGCAGGAACTAATGGGGATCCATAATAAACCCCAGGAAAAGTAGCTGTTGCCTTGGCAGGAACTAATGAGGATCCATATTAAACCCCAGGAAGAGTAGCTGCTGCCATGGCAGGAACTAATGTGGATTCATAATAAACCCCAGGAAGAGTAGCTGCTGCCTTGGCAGGAACTAATGGGGATCCATAATAAACCCCAGGAAGAGTAGCTGCTGTCTTGGCAGGAACTAATGGGGATCCATAATAAACCCCAGGAAGAGTAGCTGCTGCCTTGGCAGGAACTAATGGGGATCCATAATAAACCCCAGGAAGAGTAGCTGCTGTCTTGGCAGGAACTAATGGGGATCCATAATAAACCCGAGGAAGAGTAGTTGCTGCCTTGGCAGGAACTAATGGGGATCCATAATAAACCCCAGGAGGAGTAGCTGCTGTCTTGGCAGGAACTAATGGGGATCCATAATAAACCTGAGGAAGAGTAGCTGCTGTCTTGGTAGGAACTAATGGGGATCCATAATAAACCCCAGGAAAAGTAGCTGCTGCCTTGGCAGGAACTAATGGGGATCCATAATAAACCCCAGGAAGAGTAACTGCTGCCTTGGCAGGAACTAATGGGGATCCATAATAAACCCGAGGAAGAGTAGCTGCTGTCTTGGCAGGAACTAATGGGGATCCATAATAAACCCCAGGAAGAGTAGCTGCTGCCTTGGAAGGAACTAATGGGGATGCATAATAAACCCCAGGAAGAGTAGCTGCTGCCTTGGCGGGAACTAATGGGGATCCATAATAAACCCCAGGAAGAGTAGCTGCTGCCTTGGCAGGAACTAATGGGGATCCATAATAAACCCCAGGAAGAGTAGCTGCTGTCTTGGCAGGAACTAATGGGGATCCATAATAAACCCGAGGGAGAGTAGTTGCTGCCTTGGCAGGAACTAATGGGGATCCATAATAAACCCCAGGAAGAGTAGCTGCTGTCTTGGCAGGAACTAATGGGGATCCATAATAAACCCGAGGAAGAGTAGCTGCTTTCTTGGTAGGAACTAATGGGGATCCATAATAAACCCCAGGAAAAGTAGCTGCTGCCTTGGCAGGAACTAATGGGGATCCATAATAAACCCGAGGAAGAGTAGCTGCTGTCTTGACAGGAACTAATGGGGATCCATAATAAACCCCAGGAAGAGTAGGTGCTGCCTTGGCAGGAACTAATGGAGATGCATAATAAACCCCAGGAAGAGTAGCTGCTGCCTTGGCAGGAACTAATGGAGATCCATAATAAACCCCCGGAAGAGTAGCTGCTGCCTTGGCGGGAACTAATGGGGATCCATAATAAACCCCAGGAAGAGTAGCCGCTGTCTTGGCAGGAACTAATGGGGATCCATAATAAACCCCAGGAAGAGTAGCTGCTGCCTTGGCAGGAACTAATGGGGATCCATAATAAACCTGAGGAAGAGTAGCTGCTGCCTTGGCAGGAACTAATGGGGATCCATAATAAACCTGAGGAAGAGTAGCTGCTGCCTTGGCAGGAACTAATGGGGATCCATAATAAACCCCAGGAAGAGTAGCTGCTGTCTTGGTAGGAACTAATGGGGATCCATAATAAACCCCAGGAAGAGTAACTGCTGCCTTGGCAGGAACTAATGGGGATCCATAATAAACCCGAGGAAGAGTAGCTGCTGTCTTGGCAGGAACTAATGGGGATCCATAATAAACCCCAGGAAGAGTAGCTGCTGCCTTGGCAGGAACTAATGGGGATGCATAATAAACCCCAGGAAGAGTAGCTGCTGCCTTGGCAGGAACTAATGGGGATCCATAATAAACCCCAGGAAGAGTAGCTGCTGCCTTGGCAGGAACTAATGGGGATCCATAATAAACCCCAGGAAGAGTAGCTGCTGTCTTGGCAGGAACTAATGGGGATCCATAATAAACCCGAGGAAGAGTAGCTGCTGTCTTGGTAGGAACTAATGGGGATCCATAATAAACCCCAGGAAAAGTAGCTGCTGCCTTGGCAGGAACTAATGGGGATCCATAATAAACCCCAGGAAGAGTAACTGCTGCCTTGGCAGGAACTAATGGGGATCCATAATAAACCCCAGGAAAAGTAGCTGCTGCCTTGGCAGGAACTAATGGGGATCCATAATAAACCCCAGGAAGAGTAACTGCTGCCTTGGCAGGAACTAATGGGGATCCATAATAAACCCGAGGAAGAGTAGCTGCTGTCTTGACAGGAACTAATGGGGATCCATAATAAACCCCAGGAAGAGTAGGTGCTGCCTTGGCAGGAACTAATGGGGATGCATAATAAACCCCAGGAAGAGTAGCTGCTGCCTTGGCAGGAACTAATGGAGATCCATAATAAACCCCCGGAAGAGTAGCTGCTGCCTTGGCGGGAACTAATGGGGATCCATAATAAACCCCAGGAAGAGTAGCTGCTGTCTTGGCAGGAACTAATGGGGATCCATAATAAACCCCAGGAAGAGTAGCTGCTGCCTTGGCAGGAACTAATGGGGATCCATAATAAACCTGAGGAAGAGTAGCTGCTGCCTTGGCAGGAACTAATGGGGATCCATAATAAACCTGAGGAAGAGTAGCTGCTGCCTTGGCAGGAACTAATGGGGATCCATAATAAACCCCAGGAAGAGTAGCTGCTGTCTTGGTAGGAACTAATGGGGATCCATAATAAACCCCAGGAAGAGTAACTGCTGCCTTGGCAGGAACTAATGTGGATCCATAATAAACCCGAGGAAGAGTAGCTGCTGTCTTGGCAGGAACTAATGGGGATCCATAATAAACCCCAGGAAGAGTAGCTGCTGCCTTGGCAGGAACTAATGGGGATGCATAATAAACCCCAGGAAGAGTAGCTGCTGCCTTGGCAGGAACTAATGGGGATCCATAATAAACCCCAGGAAGAGTAGCTGCTGCCTTGGCAGGAACTAATGGGGATCCATAATAAACCCCAGGAAGAGTAGCTGCTGCCTTGGCAGGAACTAATGGGGATCCATAATAAACCTGAGGAAGAGTAGCTGCTGCCTTGGCAGGAACTAATGGGGATACATAATAAACCCCAGGAAGAGTAGCTGCTGTCTTGGTAGGAACTAATGGGGATCCATAATAAACCCCAGGAAGAGTAGCTGCTGTCTTGGCAGGAACTAATGGGGTTCCATAATAAACCCCAGGAAGAGTAGCTGCTGTCTTGGCAGGAACTAATGGGGTTCCATATTAATAAATATAAATACATGAGCTTAAGGAGGTATAACCCACAAACCACATGGCAACACCACTCTCTGTGTACACTATCATCGGATCAGTATGAGATGGTTGTGTGTTCTGAACCCGAGATATTGCCTGAATGGTTGTTTTAACCAAAGGTCACCATACAACTGTTATAAATCCTACTAATGACATTTTACCCGGGATGCCAAACACATACTTTTCAAACTCATGTTGCAAACATTAGAAGCATCTGACAACAAAATAGGACAAACTAGAACTGACAAGAGTGATATTTTATCTTTGCTGAGAAGGAGCACATCCTCAGTCCACAGCTGCGGATGCAGCAGCGTGCTATTCTTACCTGCAGACAGACTTGCAGCTGTGTTTCCAATGCTCTGATCTTGTTCTTTAGTAGGTCTTCATTGCAGCTTGTCTGTGGGAGTGGAGAGGAAACGTGTTGCACCACTGAAATCTGCTGAGGAAAGACCAACGGCTGGTTGACACCACCAACGAGTCTCCTTACTCGTCGCCACGGGTCTGTCCCGTATATGCACCAATTAAAGGCAGACACAGTCTGTTGTGAACAGAAACAATAAGAACACACCCTTCCTGTATGAGAGCTACAGCAATCTCTCTTCCTAGATACTGATGTTCTCTGATGTTACTCTGTGAGCAAGGTACAGACGAGAGCAGAAGGAAGCTAGCCGTTAACCACAGACCCATCCTGCCTGCTGTACCGTAGTCAGAAACAGAGAACACTACAGTCTCATCCTGTCTGCTGTACCGTAGTCAGAAACAGAGAACACTACAGTCTCATCCTGTCGGCTGTACTGTAGTCAGAAACAGAGAACACTACAGTCTCATCCTGTCTGTTGTACCGTAGTCAGAAACAGAGAACACTACAGTCTCATCCTGTCTGCTGTATCGTAGTCAGAAACAGAGAAACACTACAGTCTCATCCTGTCTGCTGTACCGTAGTCAGAAACAGAGAAACACTACAGTCTCATCCTGTCTGCTGTACCGTAGTCAGAAACAGAGAACACTACAGTCTCATCCTGTCTGCTGTACCGTAGTCAGAAACAGAGAAACACTACAGTCTCATCCTGTCTGCTGTACCGTAGTCAGAAACAGAGAACACTACAGTCTCATCCTGTCTGCTGTACCGTAGTCAGAAACAGAGAACACTACAGTCTCATCCTGTCTGCTGTACCGTAGTCAGAAACAGAGAAACACCACAGTCTCATCCTGTCTGCTGTACCGTAGTCAGAAACAGAGAAACACTACAGTCTCATCCTGTCTGCTGTACCGTAGTCAGAAACAGAGAACACTACAGTCTCATCCTGTCTGCTGTACCGTAGTCAGAAACAGAGAACACTACAGTCTCATCCTGCCTGATGCACCGTAGTCAGAAACAGAGAAACACTACAGTCTCATCCTGTCTGCTGTACCGTAGTCAGAAACAGAGAACACTACAGTCTCATCCTGTCTGCTGTACCGTAGTCAGAAACAGAGAACACTACAGATAATGTACATGATCATGGCAATGAGTTTCTGTTTGTATGAGGCAGACAGGTATGAGATGAGAGAGTGTGGTATGTGAGGCAGGTATGAGGAAAGTGGGTGTGGTATGTCAGGCAGGTATGAGGAAAGTGGGTGTGGTATGTGAGGCAGGTAGGGGGAAAGTGGGTGTGGTATGTAAGGCAGGTAGGAGGAAAGTGGGTGTGGTATGTAAGGCAGGTATGAGGAAAGTGGGTGTGGTATGTCAGGCAGGTATGAGGAAAGTGGGTGTGGTGTGTGAGGCAGGTAGGAGGAAAGTGGGTGTGGTATGTGAGGCAGGTATGAAGAAAGTGGGTGTGGTATGTGAGGCAGGTAAGTGTCTTACGGTCCATAGGGTGTCAGAGTGATGCAGCAGGGTGGAGCCACGCTTCTGGAGAACAGCCAACTTCTTCTTCAGGCCCTCCTCTCTCCATAGAGCCTCCTGCCGCGAGGAGGAACAGAACAGGATGTCATATGAAGGCCAAACACTTCCTTAAAGGACAACTAGCCGTACACATGTTTAACTGGCCACATTACAGGTTGGGTAAAAACAAACAAAAAAACGTTTTACCTGCAAGTAAACATCCAGCTGAATAACTTCCTGTCAAGGAGGAACAGGGGAAAGTTAAAATAACATTTTTTTACTGTAGTGACTGATCTATATGGGGGGGGGGGGGGTATTTAACCTCAGACTGTAGTGACTGATCTATATGGGGGGGGGGGGGGGTGTATTTAACCTCAGACTGTAGTGACTGATCTGTATGGGGGGGGGGGTATTTAACCTCAGACTGTAGTGACTGATCTATATGGGGGGGGGGGGGTATGTAACCTCAGACTGTAGTGACTGATCTATATGGGGGGGGGGGGTGTATTTAATCTCAGACTGTAGTGACTGATCTATATTGGGGGGGGGGGGGTATTTAACCTCAGACTGTAGTGACTGATCTATATGGGGGGGGGGGGTATGTAACCTCAGACTGTAGTGACTGATCTATAGGGGGGGGGGGGGGGGTGTATTTAATCTCAGACTGTAGTGACTGATCTATATTGGGGGGGGGGGGGTATTTAACCTCAGACTGTAGTGACTGATCTGTATGGGGGGGGGGTATGTAACCTAAGACTGGAGTGACTGATCTATATCGGGGGGGGGGGGGTGTATTTAACCCAGACTGTAGTGACTGATCTATATGGGGTGGGGGGGTGGGGTGTATTTAACCTCAGACTGTAGTGACTGATCTGTATGGGGGGGGGGGTATTTAACCACAGACTGTAGTGACTGATCTATATGGGGGGGGGGGGGGTATGTAACCTCAGACTGTAGTGACTGATCTATATGGGGGGGGGGGGTGTATTTAATCTCAGACTGTAGTGACTGATCTATATTGGGGGGGGGGGGGTATTTAACCTCAGACTGTAGTGACTGATCTATATGGGGGGGGGGGGTATGTAACCTCAGACTGTAGTGACTGATCTATATGGGGGGGGGGGGGTGTATTTAATCTCAGACTGTAGTGACTGATCTATATTGGGGGGGGGGGGGTATTTAACCTCAGACTGTAGTGACTGATCTGTATGGGGGGGGGGTATGTAACCTCAGACTGGAGTGACTGATCTATATCGGGGGGGGGGGGGTGTATTTAACCCAGACTGTAGTGACTGATCTATATGGGGTGGGGGGGTGGGGTGTATTTAACCTCAGACTGTAGTGACTGATCTATATGGGGGGGGGGGGGGTATTTAACCTCAGACTGTAGTGACTGATCTATATGGGGAGGGGGGGGGGGGGTATTTAACCTCAGACTGTAGTGACTGATCTGTATGGGGGGGGGGGGGGTATTTAACCTCAGACTGTAGTGACTAATCTATATGGGGGGGGGGGGGGGGGGGTATGTAACCTCAGACTGTAGTGACTGATCTATATGGGGGGAGGGGGGTGTATTTAATCTCAGACTATAGTGACTGATCTATACTGGGTGGGGGGGGGGGTGTATTTAACCTCAGACTGTAGTGACTGATCTATATGGGGGGGGGGGGGGTATTTAACCTCAGACTGTAGTGACTGATCTATATGGGGAGGGGGGGGGGGGTATTTAACCTCAGACTGTAGTGACTGATCTGTATGGGGGGGGGGGGGGGGTATTTAACCTCAGACTGTAGTGACTGATCTATATGGGGGGGGGGTATGTAACCTCAGACTGTAGTGACTGATCTATATGGGGGGGGGGGGTGTATTTAACTTCAGACTGTAGTGACTGATCTATATGGGGGGGGGGGGGTATTTAACCTCAGACTGTAGTGACTGATCTGTATGGGGGGGGGGGGGGGGTATTTAACCCCAGACTGTAGTGACTGATCTGTAAAAGGGGGTGGGGGGGTGTATTTAACTTCAGACTGTAGTGACTGATCTATATGGGGGGGGGGGGGGGGGGGTGTATTTAACTTCAGACTGTAGTGACTGATCTATATGGGGGGGTGGGGGGTGTATTTAACCTCAGATTGTAGTGACTGATCTATATGGTACTGCACACAATTGTGAGCAAGGTGGATTGTGGAAACTCACAGATTCCTTGACGGTAACATAGCCAGGCCTGTATATAGAGCCAGATGTGTACATAGAGCCAGGCCTGTAGATAGAAAACATTTATTTTGTTACAGAGACTGACATCAAGAAAACAACAGAATCAGAGATTTGATGTGTTTTCTGCTACTACAGTTTGTGGGTTTTATACACCATCATTTCAAGACAAATACATGATTGAGACTCACTCTGTCTGTGAGCTGACTTCTTGCTGTGTCTTCTTACCTCCTGTACCCTTCAGGATGCCTGGTAGAGTGAAATGGCAATGTTTTACATTAAATATGACTTGGTCATAATTGTATTGTATGGAAGTGTTATAAAGAAATAGAAGTACCCTTTCCTTTCTTTGTCGAGGCTTTTAACCTGGGCTGGACTAGATCTCTGCTCGGGGTGGATGTAGGGTTGGATGTAGGGGTGGAGGTAGGGGTGGAGGTAGGGGTGGAGGTAGGGGTGGAGGTAGGGGTGGAGGTAGGGGTGGAGGTAGGGGTGGAGATAGGGGTGGAGGTGGGTGGTTGTTTTGTAGAGGCTTTTAACCTGGGCTGGACTAGATCTCTGCTCGGGGTGGACGTAGGGTTGGAGGTAGGGGTGGAGGTAGAGGTGGAGGTAGGGGTGGAGGTAGGGGTGGAGGTAGGGGTGGAGGTAGAGGTGGAGGTAGGGGTGGAGGTAGGGGTGGAGGTAGGGGTGGAGGTAGAGGTGGAGGTAGGGGTGGAGGTAGAGGTGGAGGTAGGGGTGGAGGTAGGGGTGGAGGTAGGGGTGGAGGTAGGGGTGGAGGTAGGGGTGGAGGTAGGGGTGGAGGTAGGGGTGGAGGTAGGGGTGGAGGTAGAGGTGGAGGTAGGGGTGGAGGTAGGTGTGGAGGTAGGAGTGGAGGTAGGTGTGGAGGTGGGTGGTTGTTTTGTCGAGGCTTTTAACCTGGGCTGGACTAGATCTCTGCTCGGGGTGGACGTAGGGTTGGAGGTAGGGGTGGAGGTAGAGGTGGAGGTAGAGGTGGAGGTAGGCGTGGAGGTAGGGGTGGAGGTAGGGGTGGAGGTGGGTGGTTGTTTTGTCGAGGCTTTTAACCTGGGCTGGACTAGATCTCTGCTCGGGGTGGACGTCTTCAGGGTGGAGGTAGGGGTGGAGGTGGGTGGTTCTCTGGTCGAGGTGGTGAAGGTTGGGGTGGAGGTGGTGAAGGTTGGGGTGGAGGTGGTGAAGGTGTAGGAAACTGCCTCTAGTGTTCTAGTACTGCTCTTCTCATTTTTCCATATTGAGGCCTGGTAAATACAACAGTAATAATGAAGGAACTGAATAATTATGCTGTAATGTTACCTTAATGAATAAATGAGCCCTGGATAGTCAGAATCAGTAAACCAATAGGCATGTAGTAAATAGATGGTAAACCAATAGGCATAGAGTAAAGTAGATGGTAAACCAATAGGCATGCAGTAAAGTAGATGGTAAACCAATAGGCATAGAGTAAATAGATGGTAAACCAATAGGCATGCAGTAAAGTAGATGGTAAACCAATAGGCATGCAGTAAAGTAGATGGTAAACCAATAGGCATGTAGTAAAGTAGATGGTAAACCAATAGGCATGCAGTAAAGTAGATGGTAAACCAATAGGCATGCAGTAAATAGATGGTAAACCAATAGGCATGCAGTAAAGTAGATGGTAAACCAATAGGCATGTAGTAAAGTAGATGGTAAACCAATAGGCATGCAGTAAAGTAGATGGTAAACCAATAGGCATGCAGTAAAGTAGATGGTAAACCAATAGGCATAGAGTAAATAGATGGTAAACCAATAGGCATGCAGTAAAGTAGATGGTAAACCAATAGGCATGCGGTAAAGTAGATTGTAAACCAATAGGCATGTAGTAAAGTAGATGGTAAACCAATAGGCATGCAGTAAATAGATGGTAAACCAATAGGCATGCAGTAAAGTAGATGGTAAACCAATAGGCATGCAGTAAATAGATGGTAAACCAATAGGCATGCAGTAAAGTAGATGGTAAACCAATAGGCATGTAGTAAATAGATGGTAAACCAATAGGCATGTAGTAAAGTAGATGGTAAACCAATAGGCATGTAGTAAAGTAGATGGTAAACCAATAGGCATGTAGTAAATAGATGGTAAACCAATAGGCATAGAGTAAAGTAGATGGTAAACCAATAGGCATGCAGTAAAGTAGATGGTAAACCAATAGGCATAGAGTAAATAGATGGTAAACCAATAGGCATGCAGTAAAGTAGATGGTAAACCAATAGGCATGCAGTAAAGTAGATGGTAAACCAATAGGCATGTAGTAAAGTAGATGGTAAACCAATAGGCATGCAGTAAAGTAGATGGTAAACCAATAGGCATGCAGTAAATAGATGGTAAACCAATAGGCATGCAGTAAAGTAGATGGTAAACCAATAGGCATGTAGTAAAGTAGATGGTAAACCAATAGGCATGTAGTAAAGTAGATGGTAAACCAATAGGCATGCAGTAAAGTAGATGGTAAACCAATAGGCATGCAGTAAAGTAGATGGTAAACCAATAGGCATAGAGTAAATAGATGGTAAACCAATAGGCATGCAGTAAAGTAGATGGTAAACCAATAGGCATGCGGTAAAGTAGATTGTAAACCAATAGGCATGCAGTAAATAGATGGTAAACCAATAGGCATGCAGTAAAGTAGATTGTAAACCAATAGGCATGCAGTAAATAGATGGTAAACCAATAGGCATGCAGTAAATAGATGGTAAACCAATAGGCATGCAGTAAAGTAGATTGTAAACCAATAGGCATGCAGTAAATAGATGGTAAACCAATAGGCATGCAGTAAAGTAGATGGTAAACCAATAGGCATGTAGTAAATAGATGGTAAACCAATAGGCATGTAGTAAAGTAGATGGTAAACCAATAGGCATGTAGTAAAGTAGATTGTAAACCAATAGGCATGTAGTAAATAGATGGTAAACCAATAGGCATGTAGTAAAGTAGATGGTAAACCAATAGGCATGCAGTAAAGTAGATGGTAAACCAATAGGTGTAACAGTATAACTTTAAACCGTCCCCTCGCCCCGACCCGGGCGCGAACCAGGGACCTTCTGCACACCTCAGCAACCGACACCCACGAAGCGTCGTTACCCATCGCTCCACAAAAGCCGCAGCCCTTGCAGAGCAAGGGGCAACACTACTTAAGTCTCAGAGCAAGTGACGTAACTGATTGAAATGCTACTAGCGCGTACCTGCTAACTAGCTAGCCATTTCACATCCGTTACACTCACCCCCCTTTCAACCTCCTCCTTTTCCGCAGCAACCAGTGATCCGGGTCAACAGCATCAATGTAACAGTATAACTTTACGTCGTCCCCTCGCCCCGACACGGGCGCGAACCAGGGAACCTCTGCACACATCAACAACGGTCGCCCACGAAGCACGGTCGTTACCCATCGCTCCACAAAGGCCGCGGCCACAACACTACAACACTACTAAGTCTCAGAGCAAGTGACGTAACTGATTGAAATGCTACTAGCGCGTACCTGCTAACTAGCTAGCCATTTCACATCCGTTACATAGGCATGTAGTAAAGTAGATGGTAAACCAATAGGCATGTAGTAAAGTAGATGGTAAACCAATAGGCATGCAGTAAAGTAGATGGTAAACCAATAGGCATGTAGTAAAGTAGATGGTAAACCAATAGGCATGTAGTAAAGTAGATGGTAAACCAATAGGCATGTAGTAAAGTAGATGGTAAACCAATAGGCATGTAGTAAAGTAGATTGTAAACCAATAGGCATGCAGTAAAGTAGATGGTAAACCAATAGGCATGTAGTAAAGTAGATGGTAAACCAATAGGCATGCAGTAAAGTAGATGGTAAACCAATAGGCATGTAGTAAAGTAGATGGTAAACCAATAGGCATGTAGTAAAGTAGGTGGTAAACCATGAATTACATGTGTTTTCTTTTACCCATTCACTGTTGTCCAGGTCATCTTTGGATGTCTTTATTCTTCGAGCCATTATCAATGGCCGTCCATTGGACATAAGCCTAGGGGGCATAGGCCAATTGATGTTACACTGCAAAGACTCTGACTTCGCTTCGTCACAGATGACACAACTGTCATCCTTGATCTTTGCAGAGTCTTTCGCCCTTTGTGACCCACGCAGATTTGACTTAGGGGTCACACTGACCTTAGCCCCCACCGTCTCTGACTTGGCTGTGTCACAGATGACACAACTGTCGTCCTTGACCTTTCCAGAATCTTTGGCCCTTTCTGGGCTGACCGATCGTCTTATATCGAATTCCTGCTGTCTCTTCCGCCTCAGCTCCTTCTTGATCCACCGCGTGTCCAGTTCTCTGGTTGGGCTCCGACAGGAAGTGATGTTGTTACGTCCCCGGAGTCCCTCGTGTTTCTCTGCCCGCTGCTCACTCTTCTGGTCGTATTCTTTCACCTGGCGCAATAGAGGGTTTTATGGTCAAACAACTGGAATAGCGGTGCTACCTTAAATAAACGAATGACGCATCAGAAGTTGAAGCACGACTCCAAGGTTAAAAACATAGCGTGACCTTTCAGCCAGAGACCTTCCTCAAGCAGAGTTGTTATTCTCTCACCTTAAACCACTTGGTCAGGGTGATATCCAGGGTCTCCATGGTAGTCTGGTTGTTATGATGAGGGTGTAGGCCTAGTCTTAAAACTGCAAGTGAATATGTTAAAAAATAAAGTATATTGTTATTGCAATTGACATGTAGAGACACATGACAAATATAGCAGTTAAAATGGTTATGTCAGATTGGGTAAATGAATGCAGGAGTGGAGGTGGTGGATACCGTGATGAATAACATAGGGAATAACATGGTGAATAACCTGGTGAATAACATGGTGAATAACCTGGTGAATAACCTGGTGAATAACTTGGTGAATAACGTGATGAATAACATGGGGAATAACGTGGTGAATAACGTGATGAATAACATGGGGAATAACCTGGTGAATAACCTGGTGAATAACCTGGTGAATAACGCGGCGGATACTCAATCAGTAAATGACACACACCTCGAGAAGCAGATGACGTGAATGTATAATTAGCCTACAACTACTTGTTATTTCTCAGAACGGCAGTTTAACTTCTCTCATAACATTTTACAGTTGACAGGGAGCTCTTCATTGCTCCTCAAACTTGACAAATGTGTACATGTAACACAGAAAGTTTGTCAAACTAAAGCGCAATAAACATCTGTCAGTTTGCTAAAGGCTTTATGTAAAAAAATTAAAAAAGCAAGTTGAAGAAGATAGTTAAACACAAAATAAGACATTTATCTGGCTGCTGTGACAACAGAGTTTCAGTAGGGAAGGGAAGCATGACTACAGGGAGGTTTAACATAACTACATAGAGTTATTGCAATATGTACATGTTACCTGCTCAGTCATCAATATTGTTTGAAGCAATGGATCCTGAAGAGGCGGCGTGAAGTTAAAAAAAAAAACACACAAAAAACAGCCAAGCTTTCTCTGTCTTCTAATCCGTGTCCACTTTGTAGATTCTCTGTGTTTCTCAAATCGCTCTGTCTGTCTTGCATGTTTTTTTTCAGGAAGTAAAGGGGATGGGGAACCACGTCATGCATGTTCCTCTATCTCACCAACAAGCTGTAGCACCAATGATGCCACACACTGGTGGGACCCATTGATTAGAGACTGCCATGCCCAGTTGACACTGTAGTTGGGTGTAGAAGTTAGCTATTTGGTCGTTTTCTCTCTCCCTATCTCAGCGAGACTGGTCAGCTGGGTGTTATGTACTAGGTATGTACTTCTGTACATACTGTAAGTTGGTATAATATGTAACTACTGGACATGATGCATACACACTGTAAAATTCCCATCAATGTATTATTTTGTGTGTGTGTGTGTTTGAAAATAACATGGGGCTGATTGCCTCTGGACTTGAAACACTGTGCTTTCAAACTAGGCCTATTCATAACGCTAAAAACAAATTCAACTGCAACTATATTTAGGAGCTTAACTAAATATCCCGTGCGGCAAAGGCCATATGTATTTCACTAGTGTGCCACCTAGTGGGTTAAACATTGAACAACAGGACAATTTGTATGACAGGGACATACAAATCCCGTTTATAATCTTGCGACGTTTGACAATGATTTCCTATTTCTCCGCCATCCTTGTGTGGCTCTTTGCAGTAGAAGGGCACGAAGAGAAGGTGGTCAGGAAATCTAAGACTTGCCACTTATTCGTTTAACCATGCTGTCTAGGATCGTTTTCGTTTCAGGTATGCAATGTCAGCGTTTCATCCATACTATTGAGTTGAAATAGCGGTAGTAATGCCACGAAGTGTGGCTGACTTGAATGTAAAGCTGAAGGGTAAAGTCTGGAGGAGAAGGCCGCAATCACAATTGAATGAGCAACATGCTAACGTAGCAAGAACAGGGTAAATATAGCTAGCAAACCGTAAATGTTACGTGCAAATTATTCTTTATTGTCCAATCTGGGTAGTTATTGCACTCATGTTTTGGAATAACTAACGTTATTTAGTTACTGTAAATGTCAAGGTAGTAGTCATTGTTTTTACGTTAGCAGACTAGTCTCTGATCTCTGCCCTTGCTTGTTTGGAAAGGTGGCAAGCCTTCCACAGTTAACTGTTAGCATAGCTAACTTTACTGTAGCTGACAGTTGGCAACTCATCGTGCAAGTTCATCATGCGTGATATTGGTGTCTTGAAGTAGGTATTTGTTGTTAGCAAAACATTTAGGTAACTAACGTTAGTTGGTTATCTATTTAGCTAGCTAGCTAGCTAGGGACAATGTCGAAACCTGGACGGCAGCTAACTTGTTACCAAACGTTAGCTAGTATACTAACACTTGTAGATGGCTATTGCACTTGACAGCTGACTTAACGTTGTCTAGCGAAACCTTGTAAGTAAGTGGGTACAGTTCCCTAGCACAGACTCTGTTTGACTGCATAAGTAAAAGTCCGTATTATTCTCTACCATTTATGTGATTATTATTTATTTTTTTGCAACAGAGCAGACTCTTTCAAACAATCACATGTTTAATTGACACTTAAATTCATGACATTCAAAATATGTTTCTTGTCTTTTTAATTATATTGACTGTTCTTTTCTCTTCTCCTCCAGCTAATGCTGTAAAAAGCAGTGGTCCCCTCGGCGCTGGGTATGCTCTTATTATAACTGAATCTAGATTACGTTTTTAACATTACACAATTAAATGTCAGTACACTCCATTTCAAACCGAGTCAGTTGTACAACTGAATGCCTTCAACTGAAATGTTTTCCGTATGTAGGGCTGGCTTAATCGACATCCACGTTTTCGGCGCCCGGGGAATAGTGGGTTAACTGCCTTGCTCAGGTGGCAGTAGGACAGATTTTTTTTTACCTTGTCAGCTCGGGGATTCGATCCAGCAATCTTTTGGTGACTGGCCCAACGCTCTAACCACTAGGCTTCCTGCTGCCCCATTGGCCAAGCGTCGTTAGGGTTTGGACGGGGTAGGCCATCATTGTAGTTAAGTAAAGGTTAAATAAAATTTTGATTTTAAAGTCTAGCCAACTTGGATCTATTTGTTTGCTAACAAGGTAGAACAGTCTAACTGTTATGAATACACCCTCCTGTCTGTCTCCAACTGTTTGAACAACACGGCCTGTTCATTTTGTTTAGATGTTGAAACCAAGTGGCCTACCTGGATAAGATGCTTATTTCTCAGAATGAGAACAAGTTGCAAATTCCTTGTATAAATATATATTTTTATGCTCAATGCGCATTTTATTAAACAGACTAGACAGCTAGCAAGTAACAGTATGTGGCTAAAATGCTGAACATTAATTTTCCACAATCATGTTGAATGATGCTCTCGTTTTAGTCGGGTCTACTTAATTCTACATTTTGGGAGTTGAGACATGAAAAGGTATCTTTGTAAAAAGGTTACGTTCTCCTCTATTACAGTAAAACAATGTCATTGTGTTTGTGTCCATATGACCGGTTCTGTTTGACCAAACCTCAAAGACAAGTTGAAACCGCTTGTCAGAGAGGAAGAAGTGATCTCTCATCTTTGTTGGCGTGAGGGGCTTGGTGTGAGGGGCTTGGTGTGGGAAAGTGCACAGAAGGAGACCACTAAAAACCCTGAGCTGGCAAGGCAGTTAACCCCCAACATTAACAGGTCCCTGGTCACTGATGACGTGGATGTCGATTTAAGGCTGTGCCTGATTGAGGGGTTGGGTTAAATGCGGAAGATGCATTTCGGTTCAATGCATTGTTGTGCAACTGACCAGGTATTCTCCTTTCCCTAAATGCCAATTCACAACACTAGATATGTCATTTTAATGGTCCAGTAGTTTTGATATGATTTGGCAAACTAGATAAATGAAATGAGGGTGACAAACTGATAATGGTGACCTTGAACTCTACATTGAAGATCTACATGCCCGTCCTTTCCGTAGTTCCTACAATAAAGTCTGCCTGTCCCCTGTCCTCCCAGGCTGGTCCAGCTGTCCCACCTCCACACGTCCCCCAACAGCCAAGCTCCAGTCCCCGCTCTGCCAGAGAAGGGAGGCAAGACACGCCATGGCATCATCCCTGAGGAGCTCTTCCAGCTCCTGTACGCCAAGACTGGAGTCACAGGTCAGCAGAACTTCCACAAACCTGGAACGGTGTTCAGATAGAAATATGATATGTAGAACAAACATGCCTCACTGAAATGTTGAATAACTAATAATTTAATCTGTATTCATGACATTTCTATCTACATAATCAACAACATTTGCCTAATGAATGTGGCCATGAACTTTCACTCTCCACCTCCCCCTCCTATCCGCTCTCCTCCCTATCCGCTCTCCTCCCTATCCGCTCTCCTCCCTATCCGCTCTCCTCCCTATCCGCTCTCCTCCCTATCCGCTCTCCTCCCTATCCGCTCTCCTCCCTATCCGCTCTCCTCCCTATCCGCTCTCCTCCCTATCCGCTCTCCTCCCTATCCGCTCTCCTCCCTATCCGCTCACCTCCCACTCCCATCCATTTTTTTTATTTTTTATTTCACCTTTATTTAACCAGGTAGGCCAGTTGAGAACACGTTCTCATTTACAACTGTGACCTGGCCAAGATAAAACAAAGCAGTGCGACACAAAACAACAACACAGAGTTACACATGGAATAAACAAACATACAGTCAATAATACAGTAGAAAAGGTCTATATACCGTGTGTGCAAATGAGGTAAGGCAATAAATAGGCCATGGTGGAGAAGTAATTACAATTTAGCAATTAAACACTGGAGTGATAGATGTGCAGAAGATGAGTGTGCAAGTAGAGATACTGGGGTGCAAAGGAGCAAAAGAAAATAAATAACAGTAATGGGGATGAGGTAGTTGAATGGGCTATTTACAGATGGGCTATGTACAGGTGCAGTGATCTGTGAGCTGCTCTGACAGCTGGTGCTTAAAGTTAGAGAGGGAGATATGAGTCTGTGATTTCTGCAATTCATTCCAGTCATTGGCAGCAGAGAACTGGAAGGAAAGGCAGCCAGAGGAGAAATTGGCTTTGGGGGTGACCAGTAAAATATACCTGCTGGAGCGCGTGCTACGGGTGGGTGCTGCTATGGTGACCAGTGAGCTGAGATAAGGTGGGGCTTTACCTAGCAAAGACTTATAGATGACCTGGAGCCAGTGGGTTTGGCGACGAGTATGAAGCGAGGGCCAGCCAACGAGAGCGTACAGGACGCAGTGGTGGGTGGTATAAGGGGCTTTGGTGACAAAACGAAAGGCACTGTGATAGACTGCATCCAATTCTGCATCCAATTTGCTGAGTAGAGTTTGAGGCTATTTTGTAAAGTCAAGGATCGGTAGGATAGTCAGTTTTACGAGGGTATGTTGGCAGCATGAGTGAAGGATGCTTTGTTGTAAAATAGAAAGCCGATTCTAGATTTAATTTTGGATTGGAGATGCTTAATGTGAGTCTGTAAGGAGAGTTTACAGTCGAGCCAGACACCTAGATATTTGTAGTTGTCCACATATTCTAAGTCAGAACCGTCCAGAGTAGTGATGCTGGACGGGCGGGCAGGTGCAGGCAGCGATCGGTTGAAGAGCATGCATTTAGTTTTACTAGCATTTAAGAGCAGTTGGAGGCCACGGAAGGAGAGTTGTTTGGCATTGAAGCTCGTTCTGAGGTTAATTAACACAGTGTCCAAAGAAGGGCCAGATGTATACAGAATGGTGTCTTCTGCGTAGAGGTGGATAAGAGAATCACCAGCATCAAGAGCGACATCATTGATGTATACAGAGAAAAGAGTCGGCCTGAGAATTGAACACTGTGGCACCCCCATAGAGACTGCCAGAGGTCCGGACAACAGGCCATCCGATTTGACACACTGAACTCTGAGAAGTAGTTGGTAAACCAGGCGAGGCAGTCATTTCAGAAACCAAGACTGTTGAGTCTGCCGTAAAGAATGTGGTGATTGACAGAGTCGAAAGCCTTGGCCAGGTCGATGAATACGACTGCACAGTATTGTCTCTTATCGGTCGATGGCGGTTATGATATGGTTTAGGACCTTGAGCGTGGCTGAGGTGCACCAATGACCAGCTCTTTAACCAGATCCTGTTCTGCTTCTCTCACTTTTCTCCTCTGTAAATTACACTAAATAAACGTTGGCTTCTCCTCTCCTGTTGTCTTCAGGCCCCTACATGCTGGGTGCTGGGCTGCTCACGTACATTCTCTCCAAGGAGATCTACATCATCAACCACGAGACCTTCGCTGCTGCCTGCATGGGTACGGTCATCATCTACGGTGTCAGGAAGTTCGGCCCCGACGTTGCAGCTTTCGCTGACAAACTGAACGAGGTGCGGAATTTGTCCATTGTTTCGTTTGGCCTATTTGATCATTAATTGCAGGTCTTCTTGTCATAAATTGTTTGGACTTTTGTAGTAGTTCTGGAGCAGTGTTTCTCATCTCCTCCAGTACCCCGCCCCCCCCGAGAAGCCCCAACTCCTCCAGTACCCCCCCCCCCCCAGCAGCCCCAACTCCTCCAGTACCCCCCCCAGCAGCCCCAACTCCTCCAGTACCCCCCCCCCAGCAGCCCCAACTCCTCCAGTACCCCCCTCCCAGCAGCCCCAACTCCTCCAGTACCCCCCCAGCAGCCCCAAATCCTCCAGTACCCCCCCCCCAGCAGCCCCAACTCCTCCAGTACCCCCCCCCCAGCAGCCCCAACTCCTCTAGTACTCCCCCAGCAGTGTTTCTCATCTCCTCCAGTACCCCCCCCAGCAGCCCCAACTCCTCCAGTACCCCCCCCCCCCCCCCGCAGCCCCAACTCCTCCAGTACCCCCCCCCCCCCCCCGCAGCCCCAACTCCTCCAGTACCCCCCCCCCCCCCAGCAGCCCCAACTCCTCCAGTACCCCCCCCCCCCCAGCAGCCCCAACTCCTCCAGTACCCCCCCCCAGCAGCCCCAACTCCTCCAGTACCCCCCCCCCCCCCAGCAGCCCCAACTCCTCCAGTACCCCCCCCCCAGCAGCCCCAACTCCTCCAGTACCCCCCCCCCCCAGCAGCCCCAACTCCTCCAGTACCCCCCCCCCCCCCCCAGCAGCCCCAACTCCTCCAGTACCCCCCCCCCCAGCAGCCCCAACTCCTCCAGTACCCCCCCCCAGCAGCCCCAACTCCTCCAGTACCCCCCCAGCAGCCCCAACTCCTCCAGTACCCCCCCCCCCAGCAGCCCCAACTCCTCCAGTACCCCCCCCCCCCAGCAGCCCCAACTCCTCCAGTACCCCCCCCCCCCCCAGCAGCCCCAACTCCTCCAGTACCCCCCCCCCCCCCCCAGCAGCCCCAACTCCTCCAGTACCCCCCCCCCCCCCCCCAGCAGC
The DNA here is from genome assembly GCF_029448725.1 of Salvelinus fontinalis. NCBI lineage: Eukaryota > Metazoa > Chordata > Actinopteri > Salmoniformes > Salmonidae > Salvelinus > Salvelinus fontinalis. Next base: position 45,450,742 of record NC_074672.1, on the reverse strand, counting down.
CCCAACTCCTCCAGTACCCCCCCCCCCCCCCAGCAGCCCCAACTCCTCCAGTACCCCCCCCCCCCCCAGCAGCCCCAACTCCTCCAGTACCCCCCCCCCCCCCCAGCAGCCCCAACTCCTCCAGTACCCCCCCCCCCCCCCCCAGCAGCCCCAACTCCTCCAGTACCCCCCCCCCCCCCCCAGCAGCCCCAACTCCTCTAGTACCCCCCCAGCAGTGTTTCTGCTCTGGAGTACTGAGAAGATACACCATGTTAACACACAGCCTTGTTTCTACTGAATTTTCTATTGAGGCTTTTAGCCCCCCCCCCCCCCCCCTTATTTAAAGTCACCAGTCCTGAGACATTTCATATGTTATGCAAACTGTCCATCATATGCGATGTCCCTCTGAGGTTCGTAGTCTCATATCTGACCTATGACCCTCTGTTACCTGTGTTCTGGTATTGACCCTCTGACGTTGGCTGTGTGTTCTGTTCTGGTTTTGCAGGAGAAAGTGCAGAAGGCTCAGGAAGTGAAGGACCTGGCCATGACTAGCTTGGCTCAGGCCGTCCAGGATGAGAAGAAGGAGCAGTGGAGGGCAGAGGGACGACAGATGCTCTTCGACGCTAAGCGGGTGAGTGTGACATGAGGTTGAGAACGTGGGTCTCGTCTCTATGGTAAAGATGAGCTAAAACACCTAGGCTCAAAACCACACACTCTGACGAGGTCAAATCGATCCCTTTTGAATGACCTGTTTAACATGATCTTCAGTTCATCTGGGTCTGTGTAACCACTCCTAGGGCTGGGTTTTTCCGGACACAGACTTCATTAAAGCGTAAACTTGGATTAAAAAGCATTGTGAATGGAGAATATCTGTTGAAAGAGTGTTTTTTTTAATCCAAGGACTAAACCGTGTCTGGTCTGGGAAACCAGACCCTAATGTCTTGGTCTGATTTTAGCATGAGATGGTGTGCTAATGTCTTTTCTTCTCCGTTCCTCCCCCACCCCCCCCCCACCTCAGAACAACGTGGCCATGCTACTGGAGACCAACCGCAGGGAGAGGGTCCACATGGTGACCAACGAGGTGAAGAAGAGGCTGGACTACCAGATCGCCCTGCAGACCCTTCACCGCCGCATGGAGCAGGAACACATGGTTAACTGGGTGGAGAAGAACGTTGTCACCAGCATCACCCCCCAGCAGGTGAGTTAGGGATGGGAGACAGATGGGAACATTATGTATTTGACTGGAGTGTATATAAATCATATAACATTTTATTTGTCACATATACACGGTTAGCAGACGTTAATGCGAGTGTAGCGAAATGCTTGTGCTTCTAGTTCTGACAATGCAGTAAAAACCAACGAGTAATCTAACCTAACAATTCCACAACTACTACCTTATACACACAAGTGTAAAGGGATAAAGAATATGTACATAAAGATATATGAATGAGTGATGGTACAGAACGGCATAGGCAAGATGCAGTAGATGGTATAGAGTACAGTATATACCTATAAGATGAGTAATGTAGGGTATGAAAACATTAAATAAAGTTGCTAGTGATAAATTGATTACATCAATTTTTCCATTATTAAAGTGGCTAGAGATTTGAGTCAGTATGTTGGCAGCAGCCACTCAATGTTATTGACACAGAATGGACAGCCTCTCTGTGCTAGTGGTGGCTGTTTAACAGTCTGATGGCCTTGAGATAGAAGCTGTTTTTCAGTCTCTCGATCGCTGCTTTGATGCACCTGTACTGACCTCGCCTTCTGGATGATAGCGGGGTGAACAGGCAGTGGCTCGGGTGGTTGTTGTCCTTGATGATCTTTATGGCCTTCCTGTGACATCGGGTGGTGTAGGTGTCCTGGAGGGCAGGTAGTTTGCCCCCGGTGATGCGTTGGGCAGACCTCACTACCCTCTGGAGAGCCTTACGGTTGTGTGCGGAGCAGTTGCCGTACCAGGCGGTGATACAGCCCGACAGGATGCTCTCGATTGTGCATCTGTAAAAGTTTGAGTGTTTTTGGTGACAAGCCGAATTTCTTCAGCCTCCTGAAGGCTGCTGCGCCTTCTTCACAACGCTGTCTGTGTGGGTGGATCAATTCAGTTTGTCTGTGATGTGTACACCGAGGAACTTAAAACTTTCCACCTTCTCCACTGCTGACCCTTCGATGTGGATAGGGGTGTGCTCCCTCTGCTGTTTCCTGAAGTCCACAATCCTCTCCTTTGTTTTGTTGACATTGATTGTGAGGTTATTTTCCTGACACCACACTCCGAGGGCCCTCACCTCCTCCCTGTAGGCCGTCTCGTCGTTGTTGGTAATCAAGCCTACCACTGTAGTGTCGTCTGCAAACTTGATGATTGAGTTGGAGGCGTGCATGGCCACGCAGTCGTGGGTGAACAGGGAGTACAGGAGAGGGCTGAGAACGCAACTTGTGGGGCCCCAGTGTTGAGGATCAGCGGGGTGGAGATGTTGTTACCTACCCTCACCACCTGGGGGTGGCCCGTCAGGAAGTCCAGGACCTATTTGCACAGGGCGGGGTCGAGACCCTGGGTCTCGAGCTTAATGACGAGTTTTGAGGGTACTATGGTGTTAAATGCTGAGCTGTAATCAATGAACAGCATTCTTACATAGGTATTCCTCTTGTCCAGATGGGATAGGGCAGTATGCAGTGTGATGGCGATTGCATCATCTGTGGACCTATTGGGTCAGTAAGCAAATTGTAGTGGGTCTAGGGCAGGGGTGTCAAACTCATTTCGCATCGTGGGCCACATACGGCCTAGGGAGATGTCAAGTGGGCCGGACCATTAAAATTATACCATACTCTGCTATAAATAACCAAAATATCATGTCTTTCCTTTGTTTTGGTGTAAAGAAGCACAAGAACATTAGGAAAATATTGAAATTTAATGAACTATCCTTTTACAAAACATTTCATGAAACACCTCATAGGGCTGTTAATTTGGGGTACCCTGGTAGTAGATACTGATAAAATCTGTCCAGACCTACAGAGGCAAATTTGCCCTTCAAATCTGCATCACACTGCAAATCAATTATCTCTAGCTGAATTTCGACCGGCAGATCAGAAGCTTTAACTGTGAAAGGTGAGCGAAAAACTGAAAATTCTGTCTCAAGTTCACCAAATACCTGAAAATGTTTCTCAAACTCCCGCAGTAGTCCTGTAGTCCCGTCATATTTTTCGCTGTGATGAGTCTCGTAGTGGCGTCGAATATTATATTCCTTCAATACCGAAACTTGTTGCAAACACACCAAGCACGAAGGTTTTCCGTGCACCTCTGTAAATAAATAGGACGTGGTCCATTTTTCTTTGAAAATTCTACACTCCTTATCTACTTTTCTCCGTTTGGATAACGACATTTTGGCTAATGAGGGTGTAGCGGAGAGGTAGAGACCAAGGTATTAACAACGTCGTAACAAGCAGCAGATGGCGCATTGATACCGTCTGCTGTTTTCAGTCTGTCTCAGTGATGCGGCTTGTCTTCTACTCTGATGGAAAGAGTGCGCCCCTTAGCGGATAATCCATGAATTGCAGCGAATTAAAAATATTAATTCCATGTCTTTTATGCGTTTTTTCCACTTTCAAATTATCCTGCGGGCCTGATCGAACCTCCTTGGGGGCCGGTTCCGGCCCGCGGGCCGTATGTTTGACACCCCTGGTCTAGGGTGTCAGGTAGGGTGGAGGTGATATGATCCTTGACTAGTCTCTCAAAGCACTTCATGATGACTGAAGTGAGTGCTACGGGGCGATAGTCATTTAGCTCAGTTACCTTAGCTTTCTTGGTAACAGGAACAATGGTGGCCCTCTTGAAAAGAATATAGTCAGTATAGAGATGGGGACATGATGTACTTGACTGCTGTATTTAAGAGGGGTGTGTGCGTATTTAAGGGGTGTGTATGTATTAGTGTATTTAAGGTGTGTGTGTGTATAGGGGGGTAGGTCATGTGTATGTGTGTATAGAGAGGGTAGGTCTATATACAGTACCAGTCAAAAGTTTGGACACCTACTCATTCAAGGGTTTTTCTTTATTTCTACAGTGTAGAATAATAGTGAAAACATCAAAAACTATGAAATAACACATATGGAATCATGTAGTAACCAAATAATGTGTTACTTTTGTGTTTCAGGAGAAGACGAGTATTGCAAAGTGCATCACAGACCTGAAGGTGTTGGCTAAAGTCCAGCAGGCTAAGGCCACTGCTTAAATCCCAGCTCTACTGTCTAGACCTTCTCTCCTAAACCCCAACTGTTTGATGCTCACTTCATTACAAATAAACAATTTCCATTATATATTTAACCATATATGGTCTGTCCATATGTGTGTGTGTATACTGTACATGTCAACTGATCATAAAATAAAAGTTTCATTTTATTCAGTTCTAGTTTGGTGTTCTTAACCACGGATAGAGAATGTTTTCAATATGTACTACGTCATTATTGTGAAATCAATATATTTGATCAGATTTTTTTTGGCCTCACTGAATACACCCTACTCAATTTGACTTTGACTGTGATGTTTAAAACAGGAAGTTAAGGTTGGATATGTGTGTTTTTTACCTGCCGACGGGTTTGGGGAGGCTTTGTCTTAAACATGTATGCCAACAGTGAAATATGAGCAGGTTGATCATGAATCAGTGAACAGGACACAGGCTGTTTTCACAGGTAATATTAGACTTCATGTTTTAAGGCATAAGATACTGTAATGTCTGAAGGATTGACCATAAAATAACAGTATGAGCGTTGTAATGTTTGTTGGCAGTATTAAGTGAAACGTTATGCATTTGTATTTATTATGGATCACCATTTAGTTCCTGCCGAGGCAGCAGCTACTCCTCCTGTGGTTAATAATGGATCCCCATTTAGTTCCTGCCAAGGCAGCAGCTACTCTTCCTGGGGTTTATTATGGATCCCCATTTAGTTCCTGCCGAGGCAGCAGCTACTCTTCCTGGGGTTTATTATGGATCCCCATTTAGTTCCTGCCAAGGCAGCAGCTACTCTTCCTGGAGTTTATTATGGATCCCCATTTAGTTCCTGCCAAGGCAGCAGCTACTTTTCCTGGGGTTTATTATGGATCTCCATTTAGTTCCTACCAAGGCAGCAGCTACTCTTCCTGGGGTTTATTATGGATCCCCTTTAGTTCCTGCCAAGGCAGCAGCTACTCTTCCTGGGGTTTATTATGGATCCCCATTTAGTTCCTACCAAGGCAGCAGCTACTCTTCCTGGGGTGTATTATGGATCCCCATTTAGTTCCTACCAAGGCAGCAGCTACTCTTCCTGGGGTTTATTATGGATCCCCATTTAGTTCCTGCCAAGGCAGCAGCTACTCTTCCTGGGGTTTATTATGGGTCCCCATTTAGTTCCTGCCAAGGCAGCAGCTACTCTTCCTGGGGTTTATTATGGGTGCCCATTTAGTTCCTACCAAGGCAGCAGCTACTCTTCCTGGGGTTTATTATGGATCCCCATTTAGTTCCTACCAAGGCAGCAGCTACTCTTCCTGGTGTGTATTATGGATCCCCATTTAGTTCCTACCAAGGCAGCAGCTACTCTTCCTGGGGTTTATTATGGATCCCCATTTAGTTCCTACCAAGGCAGCAGCTACTCTTCCTGGGGTTTATTATGGGTCCCCATTTAGTTCCTGCCAAGGCAGCAGCTACTCTTCCTGGGGTTTATTATGGATCCCCGTTAGTTCCTGCCAAGGCAGCAGCTACTCTTCCTGGGGTTTATTATGGGTGCCCATTTAGTTCCTACCAAGGCAGCAGCTACTCTTCCTGGGGTTTATTATGGATCCCCATTAGTTCCTGCCGAGGCAGCAGCTACTCCTCCTGTGGTTAATAATGGATCCCCATTTAGTTCCTGCCGAGGCAGCAGCTACTCCTCCTGTGGTTAATAATGGATCCCCATTTAGTTCCTGCCAAGGCAGCAGCTACTCTTCCTGGGGTTTATTATGGATCCCCATTTAGTTCCTGCCGAGGCAGCAGCTACTCTTCCTGGGGTTTATTATGGATCCCCATTTAGTTCCTGCCAAGGCAGCAGCTACTCTTCCTGGGGTTTATAATGGATCCCCATTAGTTCCTGCCAAGGCAGCAGCTACTCTTCCTGGAGTTTATTATGGATCCCCATTTAGTTCCTGCCAAGGCAGCAGCTACTTTTCCTGGGGTTTATTATGGATCCCCATTTAGTTCCTACCAAGGCAGCAGCTACTCTTCCTGGGGTTTATTATGGATCCCCTTTAGTTCCTGCCAAGGCAGCAGCTACTCTTCCTGGGGTTTATTATGGATCCCCATTTAGTTCCTACCAAGGCAGCAGCTACTCTTCCTGGGGTGTATTATGGATCCCCATTTAGTTCCTACCAAGGCAGCAGCTACTCTTCCTGGGGTTTATTATGGATCCCCATTTAGTTCCTGCCAAGGCAGCAGCTACTCTTCCTGGGGTTTATTATGGGTCCCCATTTAGTTCCTGCCAAGGCAGCAGCTACTCTTCCTGGGGTTTATTATGGGTGCCCATTTAGTTCCTACCAAGGCAGCAGCTACTCTACCTGGGGTTTATTATGGATCCCCATTTAGTTCCTACCAAGGCAGCAGCTACTCTTCCTGGTGTGTATTATGGATCCCCATTTAGTTCCTACCAAGGCAGCAGCTACTCTTCCTGGGGTTTATTATGGATCCCCATTTAGTTCCTACCAAGGCAGCAGCTACTCTTCCTGGGGTTTATTATGGGTCCCCATTTAGTTCCTGCCAAGGCAGCAGCTACTCTTCCTGGGGTTTATTATGGATCCCCGTTAGTTCCTGCCAAGGCAGCAGCTACTCTTCCTGGGGTTTATTATGGGTGCCCATTTAGTTCCTACCAAGGCAGCAGCTACTCTTCCTGGGGTTTATTATGGATCCCCATTAGTTCCTGCCAAGGCAGCAGCTACTCTTCCTGGGGTTTATAATGGATCCCCATTAGTTCCTGCCAAGGCAGCAGCTACTCTTCCTGGAGTTTATTATGGATCCCCATTTAGTTCCTGCCAAGGCAGCAGCTACTTTTCCTGGGGTTTATTATGGATCCCCATTTAGTTCCTACCAAGGCAGCAGCTACTCTTCCTGGGGTTTATTATGGATCCCCTTTAGTTCCTGCCAAGGCAGCAGCTACTCTTCCTGGGGTTTATTATGGATCCCCATTTAGTTCCTACCAAGGCAGCAGCTACTCTTCCTGGGGTGTATTATGGATCCCCATTTAGTTCCTACCAAGGCAGCAGCTACTCTTCCTGGGGTTTATTATGGATCCCCATTTAGTTCCTGCCAAGGCAGCAGCTACTCTTCCTGGGGTTTATTATGGGTCCCCATTTAGTTCCTGCCAAGGCAGCAGCTACTCTTCCTGGGGTTTATTATGGGTGCCCATTTAGTTCCTACCAAGGCAGCAGCTACTCTACCTGGGGTTTATTATGGATCCCCATTTAGTTCCTACCAAGGCAGCAGCTACTCTTCCTGGTGTGTATTATGGATCCCCATTTAGTTCCTACCAAGGCAGCAGCTACTCTTCCTGGGGTTTATTATGGATCCCCATTTAGTTCCTACCAAGGCAGCAGCTACTCTTCCTGGGGTTTATTATGGGTCCCCATTTAGTTCCTGCCAAGGCAGCAGCTACTCTTCCTGGGGTTTATTATGGATCCCCGTTAGTTCCTGCCAAGGCAGCAGCTACTCTTCCTGGGGTTTATTATGGGTGCCCATTTAGTTCCTACCAAGGCAGCAGCTACTCTTCCTGGGGTTTATTATGGATCCCCATTAGTTCCTGCCAAGGCAGCAGCTACTCTTCCTGGGGTTTATAATGGATCCCCATTAGTTCCTTCCAAGGCAGCAGCTACTCTTCCTGGGGTTTATTATGGATCCCCATTTAGTTCCTGCCGAGGCAGCAGCTACTCTTCCTGGGATTTATTATGGATCCCCATTTAGTTCCTGCCAAGGCAGCAGCTACTCTTCCTGGGGTTTATAATGGATCCCCATTAGTTCCTGCCAAGGCAGCAGCTACTCTTCCTGGAGTTTATTATGGATCCCCATTTAGTTCCTGCCAAGGCAGCAGCTACTTTTCCTGGGGTTTATTATGGATCCCCATTTAGTTCCTACCAAGGCAGCAGCTACTCTTCCTGGGGTTTATTATGGATCCCCTTTAGTTCCTGCCAAGGCAGCAGCTACTCTTCCTGGGGTTTATTATGGATCCCCATTTAGTTCCTACCAAGGCAGCAGCTACTCTTCCTGGGGTGTATTATGGATCCCCATTTAGTTCCTACCAAGGCAGCAGCTACTCTTCCTGGGGTTTATTATGGATCCCCATTTAGTTCCTGCCAAGGCAGCAGCTACTCTTCCTGGGGTTTATTATGGGTCCCCATTTAGTTCCTGCCAAGGCAGCAGCTACTCTTCCTGGGGTTTATTATGGGTGCCCATTTAGTTCCTACCAAGGCAGCAGCTACTCTTCCTGGGGTTTATTATGGATCCCCATTTAGTTCCTACCAAGGCAGCAGCTACTCTTCCTGGTGTGTATTATGGATCCCCATTTAGTTCCTACCAAGGCAGCAGCTACTCTTCCTGGGGTTTATTATGGATCCCCATTTAGTTCCTACCAAGGCAGCAGCTACTCTTCCTGGGGTTTATTATGGGTTCCCATTTAGTTCCTGCCAAGGCAGCAGCTACTCTTCCTGGGGTTTATTATGGATCCCCGTTAGTTCCTGCCAAGGCAGCAGCTACTCTTCCTGGGGTTTATTATGGGTGCCCATTTAGTTCCTACCAAGGCAGCAGCTACTCTTCCTGGGGTTTATTATGGATCCCCATTAGTTCCTGCCAAGGCAGCAGCTACTCTTCCTGGGGTTTATAATGGATCCCCATTAGTTCCTTCCAAGGCAGCAGCTACTCTTCCTGGGGTTTATTATGGATCCCCATTTAGTTCCTACCAAGGCAGCAGCTACTCTTCCTGGGGTTTATTATGGATCCCCATTTAGTTCCTGCCAAGGCAGCAGCAACTCTTCCTGGGGTTTATTATGGATCCCCATTACTTCCTACCAAGGCAGCAGCTACTCTTCCTGGGGTTTATTATGGATCCCCATTTAGTTCCTACCAAGGCAGCAGCTACTCTTCCTGGGGTTTATTATGGATCCCCATTAGTTCCTACCAAGGCAGCAGCTACTCTTCCTGGGGTTTATTATGGATCCCCATTAGTTCCTACCAAGGCAGCAGCTACTCTTCCTGGGGTTTATTATGGATCCCCATTAGTTCCTGCCAAGGCAGCACCAAGACAGTGTTGTGATGTTGACATGATGCCAATACAGTTGAAACCAGGATTCATCCGTGAACAGCACACTTCTCCAGTGGGCCAGTGGCTATCGAAGGTGAGCATTTTCCCACTGAACTGCAGTCAGGCCAAGACCCTGGTGAGGACGACGAGCACGCAGATAAGCTGCCCTGAAGCGGTTTCTGACAGTTTCATCATATTCCAGGTGATTGGTCTCAGACATGTGGCCGTGAGGAGATAATCTGCTCTAGGAATTTACGACCTGAGGTCGCAGCAGCCTGAGTGTAGCAGACAGAGAAAGGGGGATGGTGCTTGCTGTACCCAAAGAGGGCAACGTCATGACAACTATGATAGACTCTCAAACCAATCCATTGGTAGTGATTAACCAGTGTCTTACTGATGCCAAGTGTACGTGTAACAGCTTGTTCCTTCTTTGGTTTCCTTTTACTACTAAGTCATATACTGAATAAATTCTGGAATTATAATAGCCGTCTCAGCTTTTACTACTGATTACTCGATCAATCTCAACCAAGGTACAGAATACACCTGCAATCTCAACCGAGGTACAGAATACACTTGTATTGTCATTGTGTTGATTATTAAGTGGGGTGCTAGATCCGGTCAAGGAAAACCAGCAGTGATAATATGATCTAGCACCTTATATCAAAGGTGTCCACAGGAAACTGTTACGACAGTCTACTATGCAATCCTACAACTCCCTCAGTCTAGCTGTTTTCACCTTTTGTTGATACTGGTAATAGTGCACTTCACAGATGCTTGTTGATCTAGTGTCAGACGACATATAGTAATGTTTTAGTGCCTATAAGTACACAGAAGAGTCCGTACTGGTTGACGTGTGTGTTGTAGAGGATTCCCTCAGGAGGATCCCCCCTCTCAGAGGTCCAGTATGGTCCAGGCCCAGTGCCAAGTCCATATACAGTGAGTACACGGTTCACACCTCAATCATATTTACCCAATGAGGGAATCATTTTGGGAAGCATTAGGCCTAATGATTCAATTCAATCTTTCAATAAGCACTAGGCCTAATGATTCAATTCAATATTTCAATAAGCACTAGGTCTAATGATTCAATTCAATATTTCAATAAGCACTAGGTCTAATGATTCAATTCAATATTTCAATAAGCACTAGGTCTAATGATTCAATTCAATCTTTCAATAAGCACTAGGCCTAATGATTCAATTCAATCTTTCAATAAGCACTAGACCTCATGATTCAATACAATATTTCAATAAGCACTAGACCTAATGATTCAATTCAATATTTCAATAAGCACTAGGCCTAATGATTCAATTCAATATTTCAAAAATCACTAGACCTAATGATTCAATTCAATATTTCAATAAGCACTAGGCCTAATGATTAAATTCAATATTTCAATAAGCACTAGGCCTCATGATTCAATTCAATATTTCAATAAGCACTAGACCTAATGATTCAATTCAATCTTTTAGCTCAAAGGAAGGAGTATTCAGAAACAATGAAACAAACAACAGACAACTTCCAGTGCAGGGTGGAGGTAAGGTTAATTATGAAAATTCAGATTGAAATAGATTGTGTAGATCTGGTATGATTTTACTGTCATGTAGAATAGGAGTCATGTCTCCCTATAACTCTGCTTAGCAGCTCCTGTTCATATTCTATTCTATTCCATTCTAGCTCCTGTTTACCGTGTGAGTTGGACGGGCCAGGAGGTGCTCAGCCTGGATGTCTGTGTGACCAGGCTGCAGAGGTTGGAGGCTAAGGGCCTGGTCTGGGGACAGGAGATGATCCTGGATGTCCAGCGAGGAGGCCTCCATCTCAACGACATCGAGACCAAGCTAGCTAACCGACACCTGTCTCCAAACAATGTACAACGTATCAAAATGTATATTGTTGTTGTTTATAAATGGAGACCAAGGTTTCTGTCTCTGTAATAGATGCATTGTCAATAACAGACATGACTGTTTGTTGTGTGTCTGTATCGTCTCTGTCTGTGTCGAATGCTGGTGACAGACTATCCTGTGGAGATCAAATAGGGGTAGCAGGAAGCCTAGTGGTTAGAGCGTTGGGCCAGTAACCGAAAGGTTATTGAATCCCCGAGCTGATAAGGTAAAAATCTGTCGTTCTGCACCTGAATAAGGCAGTTAACCCACTGTGCCCCGGGCGCCGAAGACATGGATGTCGATTAAGGCAGCCCCCCCCCCATTTCTGTTGTACAACTGACTAGGTATCCCCCTTTCTGTTGTACAACTGACTAGATGCAAATTAAACAAAGTGGTATTTATTGGGTGTTGTATAGCTTGACCTCAGCTGTGTCCAGGCAATTGTATGCTGTGTCTCTATGTTCTCTTGACAGGCAGAGCTGGAATCTATGCCCTCTGGGATGTGTAGTCCAGACCAAGGCAGTGTTGGACAGCTGTGCCTACAACTCCCTGTTCACCTTCTCCCTACCCCTCTGTTCTCTCGACAGGCAGAGCTGGAATCTGTGCCCTCTGGGATGTGTAGTCCAGACCAAGGCAGTGTTGAACAGCTGTGCCTACAACTCCCTGTTCACCTTCTCCCTACCCCTCTGTTCTCTCGACAGGCAGAGCTGGAATCTGTGCCCTCTGGGATGTGTAGTCCAGACCAAGGCAGTATTGGACAGCTGTGCTATTCACCGTTATGGTCCAGGAACGTAACAGACGCATCCCCCGGGTCTTCATGTTCCAGTGTGAGGAGGTCGGGGTGAGTGAGACAGAGTTCACCACCCTAATGCCACAGTACATGAATGAGTTACAGAGTTCACCACCCTAATGCCACAGTACATGAATGAGTTACAGAGTTCACCACCCTAATGCCACAGTACATGAACGAGTTACAGATTTCACCATAACATCAGCTAATACCGACAAGTTAAACAGAGGCCCTTTTCAGGGTAAAGATGTCAAGTTGTAAATTCATGTCAAAGTTCATCCCACTGTCTGACTCTGGGAAACATCAGTGGATGAGTGGATATAATATATACATATATATTTGTTGTTGAATATCTTGGATAGATTTAGTCAGGGCTGGAATTAGAAGAACAAAAAGTCACTCTAGGAATTCACCACTGTGACAATACCAGGAACACAGCTTATAATGCATATTATACATGTCAAAATGATTTCACGTTGGGAACTGTTGCTCCCATGACTTCCTCCTCAACCCCCATTCCACCTTTGGATGTAGTGGCGTAGTGTATGAGTTATCCTGAGACAGAGTGGTGCTGTCTGTTCCTCTAGGCAGAACCCATCAGAGACCTGGACAGGGCTGTGCAACACAATGCTCCTCCTGAACCTCGCAGAGAGCCAAGCAGAGACCAGTACGACACACACACACACCTCCTGAACCTCGCAGAGAGCCAAGCAGAGACCAGTACGACACACACACACCTCCTGAACCTCTCTCTTTCTCAGAAGTAATCTGGAGAGCATCATTGGTCAACAGGCGAATGGGAATGGCTTCCGGTCCGTTGGTCCTCCTCTGAATGGCAACAGGAACGGCAGGGAGTGTGGTCCGTCTTTAGCTCTGTCTGGAAAAAGTACAAGGCATCCTTCTGTGCTTGATTCGTCCTGTCCTTGATTCCTCCTGTCCTTGATTCCTTCTGTGCTTGATTCGTCCTGTCCTTGATTCCTCCTGTCCTTGATTCCTTCTGTGCTTGATTCGTCCTGTCCTTGATTCCTCCTGTCCTTGATTCCTTCTGTACTTGATTCGTCCTGTCCTTGATTCCTTCTGAGCTTGATTCCTTCTGAGCTTGATTCCTTCTGTGCTTGACTCCTCCTGTCCTTGATTCCTTCTGTGCTTGATTCCTCCTGTCCTTGATTCCTCCTGTCCTTGATTCCTCCTGTCCTTGATTCCTTCTGTGCTTGATTCCTCCTGTCCTTGATTCCTTCTGTGCTTGATTCGACCTGTCCTTGATTCCTCCTGTCCTTGATTCGTCCTGTCCTTGATTCCTTCTGTGCTTGATTCCTCCTGTCCTTGATTCCTTCTGTGCTTGATTCGTCCTGTCCTTGATTCCTCCTGTCCTTGATTCCTTCTGTACTTGATTCGTCCTGTCCTTGATTCCTTCTGAGCTTGATTCCTTCTGTGCTTGACTCCTCCTGTCCTTGATTCCTTCTGTGCTTGATTCCTCCTGTCCTTGATTCCTCCTGTCCTTGATTCCTCCTGTCCTTGATTCCTTCTGTGCTTGATTCCTCCTGTCCTTGATTCCTTCTGTGCTTGATTCGTCCTGTCCTTGATTCCTCCTGTCCTTGATTCGTCCTGTCCTTGATTCCTTCTGTGCTTGATTCCTCCTGTCCTTGATTCCTTCTGTGCTTGACTCCTCTTGTCCTTGATTCCTTCTGTGCTTGATTCCACCTGTCCTTGATTCTAGTGACAGAACACTGAGCCAATCACGGCACAACTAGAGAACATTACCCCCCCCCCCCCCTACGCTCCATATTTTCCACTGGCTGCTACACCACCACAGAAAGCACTGAGCTAGGCTGAAACACCTGCATTGCTTGCTGTTTGGGGTTTTAGGCTGGGTTTCTGTACAGCACTTTGTGACATCAGCTGATGTAAGAAGGGCTTTATAAATACATTTGATTGATTGATTGATTACCACCCCCTACGCTCCATATTTTCCACTGGCTGCCCCACCACCACAGAAAGCACTGAGCTAGGCTGAAACACCTGCATTTTGGAGCTGCTTTAAGAAAGAAAACAAAAAAGGACCATGTTTGTATGCTGCTTTATTAACTCAAAGATATATATATTTCTGCAAACTGATATGTGACACTTGTTAATGCCAAGATAACAGGCAAAAAAAACTATTTTTTTATACCAGCAGTGGTGTAAAGCACTTTAGTAAAAATACTTTAAATGACTACTTTAGTAGTTTTTTGTGGTATCTGCACTTTACTTTACTATTTATATTTTTGAATACTTTTACTTCACTACATTCCTAAAGAAAATAATGTACTTTTTACTCCATACATTTTCCCTGACACTCAAAAGTACTCGTTACATTTTGAATGCTTAGCAGGACAGGAAAATGGTCCAATTCACACACTTATCAAGACTGTCACGTTCCTGACCTTGTTTTCCTTTTGTATAGTTGTGTTTAGTGGGTCAGGACGTGAGCTGGGTGGGCAGTCTGTGTTGTTTGTTCTATGTTAAGTGTCAGTGTTAATTGACCTTGTATGGCTCTCAATCAGAGGCAGGTGGTTGACGTTTTCCTCTGATTGAGAACCATATATAGGTAGGTTGTTTCACATTGTTTGTTGTGGGTGGTTGTCTTCCGTGTCTGTGTATGTCGCACCACACGGGACTGTTTCGTTTTCGTTCGTGTATGTAGTCTGTTCCTGTTCGTGCGTTCTTCGTGTTTATGTAAGTTCACATGTTCAGGTCTGTCTACGTCGTTTTGTTGTTTTGTAATTTTCCAAGTGTTTTTCGTCTTCGTCTTCGTCTTTAAATAAATCATTATGTATTCAGCACCCGCTGCGTCTTGGTCCACTCTCTCAACGAAAGACGACCGTTACAAAGACATCACGTGGTTATCCCTTCTGCCTCTGATCTGGCGGACTCACTAAACACAAATTTATCTTTTGTCAATTATTTCTGTGTTGGAGAGCGGCCCTGGCAATCAATACATTTTTAAAAGAGAGAATGGTTTGCTTAGGAGAAGGAATTTGAAACAATTTATACTTTTACTTATATTTTATCAATTACATTTACTTTTGATACTCATATATATATTTACAACCAAATGCTTTTAGACTTTTACTCTAGTAGTATTTTACTGGGTGACTTTCACTTTTACTTGAGTCATTTTCTATTAAGGTATCTTTACTTTTACTCAAGTATTACAATGGGTACTTTTTCAACCACACAGTAACAGTCAAAAGTTTGAACACACCTACTCATTAAAGGGTTTTTCTTTATTTTTCACTATTTTCTACATTGTAGAATAATAGCGACAACATCAAAACTATGAAATAACACATATGGAATCATGTAGTAACCAAAAAAGTGTTAAACAAATCAAAATGTATTTGAGATTCTTGAGATTCTTCAAAGTAGCCACACTTTGACTCGATGACAGATTTGCACACTCTTGGCATTCTCTCAACCAGGTTCATGAGGTGGTCACCTGGAATGCATTTCAATTAGCAGGTGTGCCTTGTTAAAATTTAATTTGTGGAATTTCTATCTTTAATGCATTTGAGCCAATCAGTTGTATTGTAATTATATTGATATTACATAGTTATAACATTGTAATTATATAACTTGTCTATTGTTATTACATAGTTATAACATTGTAATTATATAACTATTCTATTGTTATTACATAGTTATAACATTGTAATTATATTGTTATTATATTGATATAACATTGTAATTATATTGTTATTACATAGTTCTAACATTGTAATTATATAACTATTCTATTGTCATTATATAGATAAAACATTGTGTTGCTCTGTCTCCTTTGCGT
The DNA here is from genome assembly GCF_029448725.1 of Salvelinus fontinalis. Classification (NCBI taxonomy): domain Eukaryota; kingdom Metazoa; phylum Chordata; class Actinopteri; order Salmoniformes; family Salmonidae; genus Salvelinus; species Salvelinus fontinalis. The sequence goes on along the minus strand of NC_074672.1, from coordinate 45,434,988 downwards.
TGATATTGCATTGTTACTACATTGATATAGCATTGTTACTACATTGATATAGCATTGTTACTACATTGATATTGTATTGTTACTTCATCGATATTGTATTGTTACTACATTGATATTGCATTGTTACTACATTGATATTGCATTGTTCATCTCCTTTCCTGCCCCAGTGAGGATGCATGTGATCTATGACTTCATGGCCAGGAACCACCAGGAGCTGGGCATTATGAAGGGAGAGGTGGTCCAGGAGGGTTGTGGTTAGGGTTAAACCACCAGGAGCTGGGCATTGTGGAGGGAGAGGTGGTCCAGGTGGGTTGTGGTTAGGGTTAAACCACCAGGAGCTGGGCATTATGAAGGGAGAGGTGGTCCAGGAGGGTTAGGGTTAAACCACCAGGAGCTGATCATTATGAAGGGAGAGGTGGTCCAGGAGGGTTAGGGTTAAACCACCAGGAGCTGGGCATTATGAAGGGAGAGGTGGTCCAGGAGGGTTGGGGTTAGGGTTAAACCACCAGGAGCTGGGCATTATGAAGGGAGAGGTGGTCCAGGAGGGTTAGGGTTGAACCACCAGGAGCTGGGCATTATGAAGGGAGAGGTGGTCCAGGGAGGTTAGGGTTAAACCACCAGGAGCTGAGCATTATGAAGGGAGAGGTGGTCCAGGGAGGTTAGGGTTAAACCACCAGGAGCTGGGCATTATGAAGGGAGAGATGGTCCAGTGGGGTTGTGGTTAGGGTTAAACCACCAGGAGCTGGGCATTATCGAGGGAGAGGTGGTCCAGGAGGGTTAGGGTTAAACCACCAGGAGCTGAGCATTATGGAGGGAGAGGTGGTCCAGGTGGGTTAGGGTTACGGTTAAACCACCAGGAGCTGGGCATTATGAAGGGAGAGGTGGTCCAGGAGGGTTAGTGTTAAACAACCAGGAGCTGGGCATTATGAAGGGAGAGGTGGTCCGGGAGTGTTAGGGTTAAACCACCAGGAACTGGGCATTATGAAGGGAGAGGTGGTCCAGGGAGGTTAGGGTTAAACCACCAGGAGCTGGGCATTATGAAGGGAGAGGTGGTCCAGGTGGGTTGTGGTTAGGGTTAAACCACCAGGAGCTGGACATTATGAAGGGAGAGGTGGTCCAGGAGGGTTGTGGTTTGGGTTAAATAACCAGGAGCTGGGCATTATGAAGGGAGAGGTGGTCCAGGAGGGTTAGGGTTAAACCACCAGGAGCTGGGCATTATGAAGGGAGAGGTGGTCCAGGTGGGTTAGGGTTAAACCACCAGGAGCTGGGCATTATGAAGGGAGAGGTGGTCCAGGAGGGTTGTGGTTAGGGTTAAACCACCAGGAGCTGGGCATTATGAAGGGAGAGGTGGTCCAGGAGGGTTGTGGTTAGGGTTAAACCACCAGGAGCTGGGCATTATGAAGGGAGAGGTGGTCCAGGTGGGTTGTGGTTAGGGTTAAACCACCAGGAGCTGGGCATTATGAAGGGAGAGGTGGTCCAGGAGGGTTGTGGTTAGGGTTAAACCACCAGGAGCTGGGCATTATGGAGGGAGAGGTGGTCCAGGGAGGTTAGTGTTAAACCACCAGGAGCTGAGCATTATGAAGGGAGAGGTGGTCCAGGAGGGTTGTGGTTAGGGTTAAACCACCAGGAGCTGGGCATTATGAAGGGAGAGGTGGTCCAGGAGGGTTGTGGTTTGGGTTAAATAACCAGGAGCTGGGCATTATGAAGGGAGAGGTGGTCCAGGAGGGTTAGGGTTAAACCACCAGGAGCTGGGCATTATGAAGGGAGAGGTGGTCCAGGTGGGTTAGGGTTAAACCACCAGGAGCTGGGCATTATGAAGGGAGAGGTGGTCCAGGAGGGTTGTGGTTAGGGTTAAACCACCAGGAGCTGGGCATTATGAAGGGAGAGGTGGTCCAGGAGGGTTGTGGTTAGGGTTAAACCACCAGGAGCTGTGCATTATGGAGGGAGAGGTGGTCCAGGGAGGTTAGTGTTAAACCACCAGGAGCTGAGCATTATGAAGGGAGAGGTGGTCCAGGAGGGTTGTGGTTAGGGTTAAACCACCAGGAGCTGGGCATTATGAAGGGAGAGGTGGTCCAGGTGGGTTAGGGTTAGGGTTAAACCACCAGGAGCTGGGCATTATGAAGGGAGAGGTGGTCCAGGTGGGTTAGGGTTAAACCACCAGGAGCTGGGCATTATGAAGGGAGAGGTGGTCCAGGAGGGTTGTGGTTAGGGTTAAACCACCAGGAGCTGGGCATTATGAAGGGAGAGGTGGTCCAGGGAGGTTGTGGTTAGGGTTAAACCACCAGGAGCTGGGCATTATGGAGGGAGAGGTGGTCCAGGTGGGTTAGGGTTAAACCACCAGAAGCTGGGCATTATGGAGGGAGAGGTGGTCCAGGGAGGGTTGTGGTTAGGGTTAAACCACCAGGGGCTGGGCATTATGAAGGGGGAGGTGGTCCAGGAGGGTTGTGGTTAGGGTTAAACCACCAGGGGCTGGGCATTATGAAGGGAGAGGTGGTCCAGGAGGGTTAGGGTTAGGGTTAAACCACCAGGAGCTGGGCATTATGGAGGGAGAGGTGGTCCAGGGAGGTTAGGGTTAAACCACCAGGAGCTGGGCATTATGAAGGGAGAGGTGGTCCAGGAGGGTTGTGGTTAGGGTTAAACCACCAGGAGCTGGGCATTATGAAGGGAGAGGTGGTCCAGGAGGGTTAGGCTTAAACCACCAGGAGCTGGGCATTATGGAGGGAGAGGTGGTCCAGGTGGGTTAGGGTTAAACCACCAGGAGCTGGGCATTATGAAGGGAGAGGTGGTCCAGGGAGGTTGTGGTTAGGGTTAAACCACCAGGAGCTGGGCATTATGGAGGGAGAGGTGGTCCAGGTGGGTTAGGGTTAGGGTTAAACCACCAGAAGCTGGGCATTATGGAGGGAGAGGTGGTCCAGGGAGGTTAGGGTTAAACAACCAGGAGCTGGTCATTATGAAGGGAGAGGTGGTCCAGGTGGGTTAGGGTTAAACCACCAGGAGCTGGGCATTATGAAGGGAGAGGTGGTCCGGGAGGGTTAGGGTTAAACCACCAGGAGCTGGGCATTATGAAGGGAGAGGTGGTCCAGGAGGGTTGTGGTTAAGGTTAAACCACCAGGAGCTGGGCATTATGGAGGGAGAGGTGGTCCAGGAGGGTTGTGGTTAGGGTTAAACCACCAGGAGCTGGGCATTATGGAGGGAGAGATGGTCCAGGGGGGTTGTGGTTAAACCACCAGGAACTGGGCATTATGAATGGAGAGGTGGTCCAGGAGGGTTAGGGTTAAACCACCAGGAGCTGATCATTATGAAGGGAGAGGTGGTCCAGGAGGGTTGTGGTTAGGGTTAAACCACCAGGAGCTGGGCATTATGAAGGGAGAGGTGGTCCAGGGAGGTTAGGGTTAAACCACCAGGAGCTGAGCATTGTGAAGGGAGAGGATGTCCAGGAGGGTTGTGGTTAGGGTTAAACTGCCAGGAGCTGGGCATTATGAAGGGAGAGGTGGTCCAGGGGGGTTAGGGTTAAACCACCAGGAGCTGGACATTATGAAGGGAGAGGTGGTCCAGGAGGGTTGTGGTTAGGGTTAAACCACCAGGAGCTGGGCATTATGAAGGGAGAGGTGGTCCAGGAGGGTTGTGGTTAGGGTTAAACCACCAGGAGCTGATCATTATGAAGGGAGAGGTGGTCCAGGTGGGTTAGGGTTAAACCACCAGGAGCTGGGCATTATGAAGGGAGAGGTGGTCCAGGAGGGTTAGGGTTAAACCACCAGGAGCTGGGCATTATGAAGGGAGAGGTGGTCCAGGTGGGTTAGGGTTAAACCACCAGGAGCTGAGCATTATGAAGGGAGAGGTGGTCCAGGAGGGTTGTGGTTAGGGTTAAACCACCAGGAGCTGGGCATTATGAAGGGAGAGGTGGTCCAGGGGGGTTAGGGTTAAACCACCAGGAGCTGGGCATTATGAAGGGAGAGGTGGTCCAGGAGGGTTGTGGTTAGGGTTAAACCACCAGGAGCTGGGCATTATGAAGGGAGAGGTGGTCCAGGGGGGTTGTGGTTAGGGTTAAACCACCAGGAGCTGGGCATTATGGAGGGAGAGGTGGTCCAGGAAGGTTAGGGTTAAACCACCAGGAGCTGGGCATTATGAAGGGAGAGGTGGTCCAGGAGGGTTGTGGTTAGGGTTAAACCACCAGGAGCTGGGCATTATGAAGGGAGAGGTGGTCCAGGAGGGTTAGGGTTAAACCACCAGGAGCTGGGCATTATGGAGGGAGAGGTGGTCCAGGTGGGTTAGGGTTAAACCACCAGGAGCTGGGCATTATGAAGGGAGAGGTGGTCCAGGGAGGTTGTGGTTAGGGTTAAACCACCAGGAGCTGGGCATTATGGAGGGAGAGGTGGTCCAGGTGGGTTAGGGTTAGGGTTAAACCACCAGGAGCTGGGCATTATGGAGGGAGAGATGGTCCAGGGGGGTTGTGGTTAAACCACCAGGAACTGGGCATTATGAATGGAGAGGTGGTCCAGGAGGGTTAGGGTTAAACCACCAGGAGCTGATCATTATGAAGGGAGAGGTGGTCCAGGAGGGTTGTGGTTAGGGTTAAACCACCAGGAGCTGGGCATTATGAAGGGAGAGGTGGTCCAGGGAGGTTAGGGTTAAACCACCAGGAGCTGAGCATTGTGAAGCGAGAGGATGTCCAGGAGGGTTGTGGTTAGGGTTAAACTGCCAGGAGCTGGGCATTATGAAGGGAGAGGTGGTCCAGGGGGGTTAGGGTTAAACCACCAGGAGCTGGACATTATGAAGGGAGAGGTGGTCCAGGAGGGTTGTGGTTAGGGTTAAACCACCAGGAGCTGGGCATTATGAAGGGAGAGGTGGTCCAGGAGGGTTGTGGTTAGGGTTAAACCACCAGGAGCTGATCATTATGAAGGGAGAGGTGGTCCAGGAGGGTTAGGGTTAAACCACCAGGAGCTGGGCATTATGAAGGGAGAGGTGGTCCAGGAGGGTTAGGGTTAAACCACCAGGAGCTGGGCATTATGAAGGGAGAGGTGGTCCAGGTGGGTTAGGGTTAAACCACCAGGAGCTGGGCATTATAAAGGGAGAGGTGGTCCAGGAGGGTTGTGGTTAGGGTTAAACCACCAGGAGCTGGGCATTATGAAGGGAGAGGTGGTCCAGGTGGGTTAGGGTTAAACCACCAGGAGCTGGGCATTATGAAGGGAGAGGTGGTCCAGGAGGGTTGTGGTTAGGGTTAAACCACCAGGAGCTGGGCATTATGAAGGGAGAGGTGGTCCAGGAGGGTTGTGGTTAGGGTTAAACCACCAGGAGCTGGGCATTATGAAGGGAGAGGTGGTCCAGGAGGGTTGTGGTTAGGGTTAAACCACCAGGAGCTGGGCATTATGGAGGGAGAGGTGGTCCAGGGAGGTTAGTGTTAAACCACCAGGAGCTGAGCATTATGAAGGGAGAGGTGGTCCAGGAGGGTTGTGGTTAGGGTTAAACCACCAGGAGCTGGGCATTATGAAGGGAGAGGTGGTCCAGGAGGGTTGTGGTTTGGGTTAAATAACCAGGAGCTGGGCATTATGAAGGGAGAGGTGGTCCAGGAGGGTTAGGGTTAAACCACCAGGAGCTGGGCATTATGAAGGGAGAGGTGGTCCAGGTGGGTTAGGGTTAAACCACTAGGAGCTGGGCATTATGAAGGGAGAGGTGGTCCAGGAGGGTTGTGGTTAGGGTTAAACCACCAGGAGCTGGGCATTATGAAGGGAGAGGTGGTCCAGGAGGGTTGTGGTTAGGGTTAAACCACCAGGAGCTGGGCATTATGAAGGGAGAGGTGGTCCAGGAGGGTTGTGGTTAGGGTTAAACCACCAGGAGCTGTGCATTATGGAGGGAGAGGTGGTCCAGGGAGGTTAGTGTTAAACCACCAGGAGCTGAGCATTATGAAGGGAGAGGTGGTCCAGGAGGGTTGTGGTTAGGGTTAAACCACCAGGAGCTGGGCATTATGAAGGGAGAGGTGGTCCAGGTGGGTTAGGGTTAGGGTGAAACCACCAGGAGCTGGGCATTATGAAGGGAGAGGTGGTCCAGGTGGGTTAGGGTTAAACCACCAGGAGCTGGGCATTATGAAGGGAGAGGTGGTCCAGGAGGGTTGTGGTTAGGGTTAAACCACCAGGAGCTGGGCATTATGAAGGGAGAGGTGGTCCAGGGAGGTTGTGGTTAGGGTTAAACCACCAGGAGCTGGGCATTATGGAGGGAGAGGTGGTCCAGGTGGGTTAGGGTTAAACCACCAGAAGCTGGGCATTATGGAGGGAGAGGTGGTCCAGGGAGGGTTGTGGTTAGGGTTAAACCACCAGGGGCTGGGCATTATGAAGGGGGAGGTGGTCCAGGAGGGTTGTGGTTAGGGTTAAACCACCAGGGGCTGGGCATTATGAAGGGAGAGGTGGTCCAGGAGGGTTAGGGTTAGGGTTAAACCACCAGGAGCTGGACATTATGAAGGGAGAGGTGGTCCAGGAGGGTTGTGGTTAGGGTTAAACCACCAGGAGCTGGGCATTATGAAGGGAGAGGTGGTCCAGGAGGGTTGTGGTTAGGGTTAAACCACCAGGAGCTGATCATTATGAAGGGAGAGGTGGTCCAGGAGGGTTAGGGTTAAACCACCATGAGCTGGGCATTATGAAGGGAGAGGTGGTCCAGGAGGGTTAGGGTTAAACCACCAGGAGCTGGGCATTATGAAGGGAGAGGTGGTCCAGGTGGGTTAGGGTTAAACCTCCAGGAGCTGAGCATTATGAAGGGAGAGGTGGTCCAGGAGGGTTGTGGTTAGGGTTAAACCACCAGGAGCTGGGCATTATAAAGGGAGAGGTGGTCCAGGAGGGTTGTGGTTAGGGTTAAACCACCAGGAGCTGGGCATTATGAAGGGAGAGGTGGTCCAGGTGGGTTAGGGTTAAACCACCAGGAGCTGGGCATTATGAAGGGAGAGGTGGTCCAGGAGGGTTGTGGTTAGGGTTAAACCACCAGGAGCTGGGCATTATGAAGGGAGAGGTGGTCCAGGAGGGTTGTGGTTAGGGTTAAACCACCAGGAGCTGGGCATTATGGAGGGAGAGGTGGTCCAGGGAGGTTAGTGTTAAACCACCAGGAGCTGAGCATTATGAAGGGAGAGGTGGTCCAGGAGGGTTGTGGTTAGGGTTAAACCACCAGGAGCTGGGCATTATGAAGGGAGAGGTGGTCCAGGAGGGTTGTGGTTTGGGTTAAATAACCAGGAGCTGGGCATTATGAAGGGAGAGGTGGTCCAGGAGGGTTAGGGTTAAACCACCAGGAGCTGGGCATTATGAAGGGAGAGGTGGTCCAGGTGGGTTAGGGTTAAACCACCAGGAGCTGGGCATTATGAAGGGAGAGGTGGTCCAGGAGGGTTGTGGTTAGGGTTAAACCACCAGGAGCTGGGCATTATGAAGGGAGAGGTGGTCCAGGAGGGTTGTGGTTAGGGTTAAACCACCAGGAGCTGGGCATTATGAAGGGAGAGGTGGTCCAGGAGGGTTGTGGTTAGGGTTAAACCACCAGGAGCTGTGCATTATGGAGGGAGAGGTGGTCCAGGGAGGTTAGTGTTAAACCACCAGGAGCTGAGCATTATGAAGGGAGAGGTGGTCCAGGAGGGTTGTGGTTAGGGTTAAACCACCAGGAGCTGGGCATTATGAAGGGAGAGGTGGTCCAGGTGGGTTAGGGTTAGGGTTAAACCACCAGGAGCTGGGCATTATGAAGGGAGAGGTGGTCCAGGTGGGTTAGGGTTAAACCACCAGGAGCTGGGCATTATGAAGGGAGAGGTGGTCCAGGAGGGTTGTGGTTAGGGTTAAACCACCAGGAGCTGGGCATTATGAAGGGAGAGGTGGTCCAGGGAGGTTGTGGTTAGGGTTAAACCACCAGGAGCTGGGCATTATGGAGGGAGAGGTGGTCCAGGTGGGTTAGGGTTAAACCACCAGAAGCTGGGCATTATGGAGGGAGAGGTGGTCCAGGGAGGGTTGTGGTTAGGGTTAAACCACCAGGGGCTGGGCATTATGAAGGGGGAGGTGGTCCAGGAGGGTTGTGGTTAGGGTTAAACCACCAGGGGCTGGGCATTATGAAGGGAGAGGTGGTCCAGGAGGGTTAGGGTTAGGGTTAAACCACCAGGAGCTGGGCATTATGGAGGGAGAGGTGGTCCAGGGAGGTTAGGGTTAAACCACCAGGAGCTGGGCATTATGAAGGGAGAGGTGGTCCAGGAGGGTTGTGGTTAGGGTTAAACCACCAGGAGCTGGGCATTATGAAGGGAGAGGTGGTCCAGGAGGGTTAGGGTTAAACCACCAGGAGCTGGGCATTATGGAGGGAGAGGTGGTCCAGGTGGGTTAGGGTTAAACCACCAGGAGCTGGGCATTATGAAGGGAGAGGTGGTCCAGGGAGGTTGTGGTTAGGGTTAAACCACCAGGAGCTGGGCATTATGGAGGGAGAGGTGGTCCAGGTGGGTTAGGGTTAGGGTTAAACCACCAGAAGCTGGGCATTATGGAGGGAGAGGTGGTCCAGGGAGGTTAGGGTTAAACAACCAGGAGCTGGTCATTATGAAGGGAGAGGTGGTCCAGGTGGGTTAGGGTTAAACCACCAGGAGCTGGGCATTATGAAGGGAGAGGTGGTCCGGGAGGGTTAGGGTTAAACCACCAGGAGCTGGGCATTATGAAGGGAGAGGTGGTCCAGGAGGGTTGTGGTTAAGGTTAAACCACCAGGAGCTGGGCATTATGGAGGGAGAGGTGGTCCAGGAGGGTTGTGGTTAGGGTTAAACCACCAGGAGCTGGGCATTATGGAGGGAGAGATGGTCCAGGGGGGTTGTGGTTAAACCACCAGGAACTGGGCATTATGAATGGAGAGGTGGTCCAGGAGGGTTAGGGTTAAACCACCAGGAGCTGATCATTATGAAGGGAGAGGTGGTCCAGGAGGGTTGTGGTTAGGGTTAAACCACCAGGAGCTGGGCATTATGAAGGGAGAGGTGGTCCAGGGAGGTTAGGGTTAAACCACCAGGAGCTGAGCATTGTGAAGGGAGAGGATGTCCAGGAGGGTTGTGGTTAGGGTTAAACTGCCAGGAGCTGGGCATTATGAAGGGAGAGGTGGTCCAGGGGGGTTAGGGTTAAACCACCAGGAGCTGGACATTATGAAGGGAGAGGTGGTCCAGGAGGGTTGTGGTTAGGGTTAAACCACCAGGAGCTGGGCATTATGAAGGGAGAGGTGGTCCAGGAGGGTTGTGGTTAGGGTTAAACCACCAGGTGCTGATCATTATGAAGGGAGAGGTGGTCCAGGTGGGTTAGGGTTAAACCACCAGGAGCTGGGCATTATGAAGGGAGAGGTGGTCCAGGAGGGTTAGGGTTAAACCACCAGGAGCTGGGCATTATGAAGGGAGAGGTGGTCCAGGTGGGTTAGGGTTAAACCACCAGGAGCTGAGCATTATGAAGGGAGAGGTGGTCCAGGAGGGTTGTGGTTAGGGTTAAACCACCAGGAGCTGGGCATTATGAAGGGAGAGGTGGTCCAGGGGGGTTAGGGTTAAACCACCAGGAGCTGGGCATTATGAAGGGAGAGGTGGTCCAGGAGGGTTGTGGTTAGGGTTAAACCACCAGGAGCTGGGCATTATGAAGGGAGAGGTGGTCCAGGGGGGTTGTGGTTAGGGTTAAACCACCAGGAGCTGGGCATTATGGAGGGAGAGGTGGTCCAGGAAGGTTAGGGTTAAACCACCAGGAGCTGGGCATTATGAAGGGAGAGGTGGTCCAGGAGGGTTGTGGTTAGGGTTAAACCACCAGGAGCTGGGCATTATGAAGGGAGAGGTGGTCCAGGAGGGTTAGGGTTAAATCACCAGGAGCTGGGCATTATGGAGGGAGAGGTGGTCCAGGTGGGTTAGGGTTAAACCACTTGGGGCTGGGCATTATGAAGGGAGAGGTGGTCCAGGGAGGTTGTGGTTAGGGTTAAACCACCAGGAGCTGGGCATTATGGAGGGAGAGGTGGTCCAGGTGGGTTAGGGTTAGGGTTAAACCACCAGGAGCTGGGCATTATGGAGGGAGAGATGGTCCAGGGGGGTTGTGGTTAAACCACCAGGAACTGGGCATTATGAATGGAGAGGTGGTCCAGGAGGGTTAGGGTTAAACCACCAGGAGCTGATCATTATGAAGGGAGAGGTGGTCCAGGAGGGTTGTGGTTAGGGTTAAACCACCAGGAGCTGGGCATTATGAAGGGAGAGGTGGTCCAGGGAGGGTAGGGTTAAACCACCAGGAGCTGAGCATTGTGAAGGGAGAGGATGTCCAGGAGGGTTGTGGTTAGGGTTAAACTGCCAGGAGCTGGGCATTATGAAGGGAGAGGTGGTCCAGGGGGGTTAGGGTTAAACCACCAGGAGCTGGACATTATGAAGGGAGAGGTGGTCCAGGAGGGTTGTGGTTAGGGTTAAACCACCAGGAGCTGGGCATTATGGAGGGAGAGGTGGTCCAGGAGGGTTGTGGTTAGGGTTAAACCACCAGGAGCTGATCATTATGAAGGGAGAGGTGGTCCAGGAGGGTTAGGGTTAAACCACCAGGAGCTGGGCATTATGAAGGGAGAGGTGGTCCAGGAGGGTTAGGGTTAAACCACCAGGAGCTGGGCATTATGAAGGGAGAGGTGGTCCAGGTGGGTTAGGGTTAAACCTCCAGGAGCTGAGCATTATGAAGGGAGAGGTGGTCCAGGAGGGTTGTGGTTAGGGTTAAACTACCAGGAGCTGGGCATTATGAAGGGAGAGGTGGTCCAGGGGGGTTAGGGTTAAACCACCAGGAGCTGGGCATTATAAAGGGAGAGGTGGTCCAGGAGGGTTGTGGTTAGGGTTAAACCACCAGGAGCTGGGCATTATGAAGGGAGAGGTGGTCCAGGGGGGTTGTGGTTAGGGTTAAACCACCAGGAGCTGGGCATTATGGAGGGAGAGATGGTCCAGGTGGGTTAGGGTTAAACCACCAGGAGCTGGGCATTATGAAGGGAGAGGTGGTCCAGGAGGGTTAGGGTTAAACCACCAGGAGCTGAGCATTATGAAGGGAGAGGTGGTCCAGGAGGGTTGTGGTTAGGGTTAAACCACCAGGAGCTGGGCATTATGAAAGGAGAGGTGGTCCAGGTGGGTTAGGGTTAAACCACCAGGAGCTGAGCATTATGGAGGGAAAGGTGGTCCAGAAGGGTTAGGGTTAAACCACCAGGAGCTGGGCATTATGAAGGGAGAGGTGGTCCAGGAGGGTTGTGGTTAGGGTTAAACCACCAGGAGCTGGGCATTATGAAGGGAGAGGTGGTCCAAGTGGGTTGTGGTTAGGGTTAAACCACCAGGAGCTGGGCATTATGAAGGGAGAGGTGGTCTAGGGAGGTTAGGGTTGAACCACCAGGAGCTGATTATTATGAAGGGAGAGGTGGTCTAGGGAGGTTAGGGTTGAACCACCAGGAGCTGAGCATTATGAAGGGAGAGGTGGTCCAGGGAGGTTAGGGTTAAACCACCAGGAGCTGATCATTATGAAGGGAGAGGTGGTCCAGGAGGGTTAGGGTTAAACCACCAGGAGCTGAGCATTATGAAGGGAGAGGTGGTCCAGGTGGGTTGTGGTTAGGGTTAAACCACCAGGAGCTGATCATTATGGAGGGAGAGGTGGTCCAGGGGGGTTGTGGTTAGGGCTGAACCACCAGGAGCTGAGCATTATGAATGGAGAGGTGGTCCAGGAGGGTTGTGGTTAGGGTTGAACCACCAGGAGCTGGGCATTATGAAGGGAGAGGTGGTCCAGGAGGGTTGTGGTTAGGGCTGAACCACCAGGAGCTGAGCATTATGAATGGAGAGGTGGTCCAGGAGGGTTGTGGTTAGGGTTGAACCACCAGGAGCTGGGCATTATGAAGGGAGAGGTGGTCCAGGAGGGTTGTGGTTAGGGTTGAACCACCAGGAGCTGAGCATTATGAATGGAGAGGTGGTCCAGGAGGGTTAGGGTTAAACCAACCGGAGCTGAGCATTATGAATGGAGAGGTGGTCCAGGAGGGTTAGGGTTAAACCACCAGGAGCTGGGCATTATGAAGGGAGAGGTGGTCCAGGAGGGTTGTGGTTAGGGTTGAACCACCAGGAGCTGAGCATTATGAATGGAGAGGTGGTCCAGGAGGGTTAGGGTTAAACCACCAGGAGCTGAGCATTATGAATGGAGAGGTGGTCCAGGAGGGTTAGGGTTAAACCACCAGGAGCTGGGCATTATGAAGGGAGAGGTGGTCCAGGTGGGTTAGGGTTAAACCACCAGGAGCTGGGCATTATGAAGGGAGAGGTGGTCCAGGAGGGTTAGGGTTAAACCACCAGGAGCTGCGCATTATGAAGGGAGAGGTGGTCAAGGTGGGTTAGGGTTAAACCACCAGGAGCTGGGCATTATGAAGGGAGAGGTGGTCCAGGAGGGTTAGGGTTAAACCACCAGGAGCTGGGCATTATGAAGGGAGAGGTGGTCCAGGTGGGTTAGGGTTAAACCACCAGGAGCTGGGCATTATGAAGGGAGAGGTGGTCCAGGAGGGTTAGGGTTAAACCACCAGGAGCTGGGCATTATGAAGGGAGAGGTGGTCCATGTGGGTTAGGGTTAAACCACCAGGAGCTGGACATTATGGAGGGAGAGGTGGTCCAGGTGGGTTAGGGTTAAACCACCAGGAGCTGGGCATTATGAAGGGAGAGGTGGTCCAGGTGGGTTAGGGTTGAACCAGCAGGAGCTGATCATTATGGAGGAAGAGGTGGTCCAGGTGGGTTGTGGTTAGGGTTAAACCACCAGGAGCTGGGCATTATGGAGGGAGAGGTGGTCCAGGGTGGTTAGGGTTAAACCACCAGGAGCTGGGCATTATGGAGGGAGAGGTGGTCCAGGAGGGTTAGGGTTAAACCACCAGGAGCTGAGCATTATGAAGGAGAGGTGGTCCAGGGAGGTTAGGGTTAAACCACCAGGAGCTGATCATTACGAAGGGAGAGGTCGTCCAGGAGGGTTAGGGTTAAACCACCAGGAGCTGGGCATTATGAAGGGAAAGGTGGTCCAGGGGGGTTGTGGTTAGGGTTAAACCACCAGGAGCTGGGCATTATGAAGGGAGAGGTGGTCCAGGAGGGTTAGGGTTAAACCAACAGGAGCTGATCATTATGAAGGGAGAGGTGATCCAGGTGGGTTAGGGTTAAACCACCAGGAGCTGGGCATTATGATGGGAGAGTTGGTCCAGGAATTTAGGGTTAAACCACCAGGAGCTGGGCATTATGAAGGGAGAGGTGGTCCAGGAGGGTTGTGGTTAGGGTTAAACCACCAGGAGCTGGGCATTATGGAGGGAGAGGTGGTCCAGGAGGGTTAGGGTAAAACCACCAGGAGCTGAGCATTATGAAGGGAGAGGTGGTCCAGGAGGTTTGTGGTTAGGGTTAAACCACCAGGAGCTGGGCATTATGAAGGGAGAGGTGGTCCAGGTGGGTTAGGGTTAAACCACCAGGAGCTGGACATTATGAAGGGAGAGGTGGTCCAGGTGGGTTAGGGTTAAACCACCAGGAGCTGGGCATTATGGAGGGAGAGGTGGTCCAGGTAGGTTGTGTTTAGGGTTAAACCACCAGGAGCTGGGCAAAATGAAGGGAGAGGTGGTCCAGGGGGGTTGTGGTTAGGGTTAAACCACCAGGAGCTGGGCATTATGAAGGGAGAGGTGGTACAGGAGGGTTGTGGTTAGGGTTAAACCACCAGGAGCTGGGCATTATGGAGGGAGAGGTGGTCCAGGAGGGTTAGGGTTAAACCACCAGGAGCTGAGCATTATGGAGGGAGAGGTGGTCTAGGTGGGTTAGGGTTAAACCACCAGGAGCTGGGCATTATGAAGGGAGAGGTGGTCCAGGAGGGTTGTGGTTAGGGTTAAACCACCAGGAGCTGGGCATTATGAAGGGAGAGGTGGTCCAGGAGGGTTGTGGTTAGGGTTAAACCACCAGGAGCTGGGCATTATGGAGGGAGAGGTGGTCCAGGAGGGTTAGGGTAAAACCACCAGGAGCTGAGCATTATGAAGGGAGAGGTGGTCCAGGAGGTTTGTGGTTAGGGTTAAACCACCAGGAGCTGGGCATTATGAAGGGAGAGGTGGTCCAGGTGGGTTAGGGTTAAACCACCAGGAGCTGGACATTATGAAGGGAGAGGTGGTCCAGGTGGGTTAGGGTTAAACCACCAGGAGCTGGGCATTATGGAGGGAGAGGTGGTCCAGGTAGGTTGTGTTTAGGGTTAAACCACCAGGAGCTGGGCATTATGGAGGGAGAGGTGGTCCAGGAGGGTTAGGGTAAAACCACCAGGAGCTGAGCATTATGAAGGGAGAGGTGGTCCAGGAGGTTTGTGGTTAGGGTTAAACCACCAGGAGCTGGGCATTATGAAGGGAGAGGTGGTCCAGGTGGGTTAGGGTTAAACCACCAGGAGCTGGACATTATGAAGGGAGAGGTGGTCCAGGTGGGTTAGGGTTAAACCACCAGGAGCTGGGCATTATGGAGGGAGAGGTGGTCCAGGTAGGTTGTGTTTAGGGTTAAACCACCAGGAGCTGGGCATAATGAAGGGAGAGGTGGTCCAGGGGGGTTGTGGTTAGGGTTAAACCACCAGGAGCTGGGCATTATGAAGGGAGAGGTGGTCCAGGAGGGTTGTGGTTAGGGTTAAACCACCAGGAGCTGGGCATTATGGAGGGAGAGGTGGTCCAGGAGGGTTAGGGTTAAACCACCAGGAGCTGAGCATTATGGAGGGAGAGGTGGTCTAGGTGGGTTAGGGTTAAACCACCAGGAGCTGGGCATTATGAAGGGAGAGGTGGTCCAGGAGGGTTGTGGTTAGGGTTAAACCACCAGGAGCTGGGCATTATGAAGGGAGAGGTGGTCCAGGAGGGTTGTGGTTAGGGTTAAACCACCAGGAGCTGGGCATTATGGAGGGAGGGGTGGTCCAGGAGGGTTAGGGTAAAACCACCAGGAGCTGAGCATTATGAAGGGAGAGGTGGTCCAGGAGGTTTGTGGTTAGGGTTAAACCACCAGGAGCTGGGCATTATGAAGGGAGAGGTGGTCCAGGAGGGTTAGGGTTAAACCACCAGGAGCTGATCATTATGAATGGAGAGGTGGTCCAGGAGGCTTAGGGTTAAACCACCAGGAGCTGGGCATTATGAAGGGAGAGGTGGTCCAGGTGGGTTAGGGTTAAACCACCAGGAGCTGGGCATTATGAAGGGAGAGGTGGTCCAGGAGGGTTAGGGTTAAACCACCAGGAGCTGGGCATTATGAAGGGAGAGGTGGTCCAGGAGGGTTGTGGTTAGGGTTAAACCACCAGGAGCTGGGCATTATGAAGGGAGAGGTGGTCCAGGGGGGTTGTGGTTAGGGTTAAACCACCAGGAGCTGGGCATTATGGAGGGAGAGATGGTCCAGGTGGGTTAGGGTTAAACCACCAGGAGCTGGGCATTATGAAGGGAGAGGTGGTCCAGGAGGGTTAGTGTTAAACCACCAGGAGCTGATCATTATGAAGGGAGAGGTGGTCCAGGAGGGTTGTGGTTAGGGTTAAACCACCAGGAGCTGGGCATTATGAAGGGAGAGGTGGTCCAGGTGGGTTTAGGTTAGGGTTAAACCACCAGGAGCTGGGCATTATGAAGGGAGAGGTGGTCTAGGGAGGTTAGGGTTGAACCACCAGGAGCTGAGCATTATGAAGGGAGAGGTGGTCTAGGGAGGTTAGGGTTGAACCACCAGGAGCTGAGCATTATGAAGGGAGAGGTGGTCCAGGGACGTTAGGGTTAAACCACCAGGAGCTGATCATTATGAAGGGAGAGGTGGTCCAGGAGGGTTAGGGTTAAACCACCAGGAGCTGAGCATTATGAAGGGAGAGGTGGTCCAGGTGGGTTGTGGTTAGGGTTAAAACACCAGGAGTTGATCATTATGGAGGGAGAGGTGGTCCAGGGGGGTTGTGGTTAGGGCTGAACCACCAGGAGCTGAGCATTATGAATGGAGAGGTGGTCCAGGAGGGTTGTGGTTAGGGTTGAACCACCAGGAGCTGGGCATTATGAAGGGAGAGGTGGTCCAGGAGGGTTGTGGTTAGGGCTGAACCACCAGGAGCTGAGCATTATGAATGGAGAGGTGGTCCAGGAGGGTTGTGGTTAGGGTTGAACCACCAGGAGCTGAGCATTATGAAGGGAGAGGTGGTCCAGGAGGGTTGTGGTTAGGGTTGAACCACCAGGAGCTGAGCATTATGAATGGAGAGGTGGTCCAGGAGGGTTAGGGTTAAACCAACCGGAGCTGAGCATTATGAATGGAGAGGTGGTCCAGGAGGGTTAGGGTTAAACCACCAGGAGCTGGGCATTATGAAGGGAGAGGTGGTCCAGGAGGGTTGTGGTTAGGGTTGAACCACCAGGAGCTGAGCATTATGAATGGAGAGGTGGTCCAGGAGGGTTAGGGTTAAACCACCAGGAGCTGATCATTATGAATGGAGAGGTGGTCCAGGAGGCTTAGGGTTAAACCACCAGGAGCTGGGCATTATGAAGGGAGAGGTGGTCCAGGTGGGTTAGGGTTAAACCACCAGGAGCTGGGCATTATGAAGGGAGAGGTGGTCCAGGAGGGTTAGGGTTAAACCACCAGGAGCTGGGCATTATGAAGGGAGAGGTGGTCCAGGTGGGTTAGGGTTAAACCACCAGGAGCTGGGCATTATGAAGGGAGAGGTGGTCCAGGACGGTTAGGGTTAAACCACCAGGAGCTGGGCATTATGAAGGGAGAGGTGGTCCAGGAGGGTTAGGGTTAAACCACCAGGAGCTGGGCATTATGAAGGGAGAGGTGGTCCATGTGGGTTAGGGTTAAACCACCAGGAGCTGGACATTATGGAGGGAGAGGTGGTCCAGGTGGGTTAGGGTTAAACCACCAGGAGCTGGGCATTATGAAGGGAGAGGTGGTCCAGGTGGGTTAGGGTTGAACCAGCAGGAGCTGATCATTATGGAGGAAGAGGTGGTCCAGGTGGGTTGTGGTTAGGGTTAAACCACCAGGAGCTTGGCATTATGGAGGGAGAGGTGGTCCAGGGAGGTTAGGGTTAAACCACCAGGAGCTGGGCATTATGGAGGGAGAGGTGGTCCAGGAGGGTTAGGGTTAAACCACCAGGAGCTGAGCATTATGAAGGAGAGGTGGTCCAGGGAGGTTAGGGTTAAACCACCAGGAGCTTGGCATTATGAAGGGAGAGGTGGTCCAGGTTGGTTAGGGTTAAACCACCAGGAGCTGATCATTACGAAGGGAGAGGTCGTCCAGGAGGGTTAGGGTTAAACCACCAGGAGCTGGGCATTATGAAGGGAAAGGTGGTCCAGGGGGGTTGTGGATAGGGTTAAACCACCAGGAGCTGGGCATTATGAAGGGAGAGGTGGTCCAGGAGGGTTAGGGTTAAACCACCAGGAGCTGATCATTATGAAGGGAGAGGTGGTCCAGGTGGGTTAGGGTTAAACCACCAGGAGCTGGGCATTATGGAGGGAGAGGTGGTCCAGGGAGGTCAGGGTTAAACCACCAGGAGCTGGGCATTATGAAGGGAGAGGTGGTCCAGGAGGGTTGTGGTTAGGGTTAAACCACCAGGAGCTGGGCATTATGGAGGGAGAGGTGGTCCAGGAGGGTTAGGGTAAAACCACCAGGAGCTGAGCATTATGAAGGGAGAGGTGGTCCAGGAGGTTTGTGGTTAGGGTTAAACCACCAGGAGCTGGGCATTATGGAGGGAGAGGTGGTCCAGGTGGGTTAGGGTTAAACCACCAGGAGCTGGACATTATGAAGGGAGAGGTGGTCCAGGTGGGTTAGGGTTAAACCACCAGGAGCTGGGCATTATGGAGGGAGAGGTGGTCCAGGTAGGTTGTGTTTAGGGTTAAACCACCAGGAGCTGGGCATAATGAAGGGAGAGGTGGTCCAGGGGGGTTGTGGTTAGGGTTAAACCACCAGGAGCTGGGCATTATGAAGGGAGAGGTGGTCCAGGAGGTTTCTGGTTAGGGTTAAACCACCGTGAGCTGGGCGTTATGAAGGGAGAGGTGGTCCAGGAGGGTTGTGGTTAGGGTTAAACCACCAGGAGCTGGGCATTATGGAGGGAGAGGTGGTCCAGGAGGGTTAGGGTTAAACCACCAGGAGGTGAGCATTATGGAGGGAGAGGTGGTCTAGGTGGGTTAGGGTTAAACCACCAGGAGCTGGGCATTATGAAGGGAGAGGTGGTCCAGGAGGGTTGTGGTTAGGGTTAAACCACCAGGAGCTGGGCATTATGAAGGGAGAGGTGGTCCAGGAGGGTTGTGGTTAGGGTTAAACCACCAGGAGCTGGGCATTATGGAGGGAGAGGTGGTCCAGGAGGGTTAGGGTAAAACCACCAGGAGCTGAGCATTATGAAGGGAGAGGTGGTCCAAGAGGTTTGTGGTTAGGGTTAAACCACCAGGAGCTGGGCATTATGAAGGGAGAGGTGGTCCAGGTGGGTTAGGGTTAAACCACCAAGAGCTGGACATTATGAAGGGAGAGGTGGTCCAGGTGGGTTAGGGTTAAACCACCAGGAGCTGGGCATTATGGAGGGAGAGGTGGTCCAGGTAGGTTGTGTTTAGGGTTAAACCACCAGGAGCTGGGCATAATGAAGGGAGAGGTGGTCCAGGGGGGTTGTGGTTAGGGTTAAACCACCAGGAGCTGGGCATTATGAAGGGAGAGGGGGTCCAGGAGGTTTGTGGTTAGGGTTAAACCACCGTGAGCTGGGCGTTATGAAGGGAGAGGTGGTCCAGGAGGGTTGTGGTTAGGGTTAAATCACCAGGAGCTGGGCATTATGGAGGGAGAGGTGGTCCAGGAGGGTTAGGGTTAAACCACCAGGAGCTGAGCATTGTGGAGGGAGAGGTGGTCTAGGTGGGTTAGGGTTAAACCACCAGGAGCTGGGCATTATGAAGGGAGAGGTGGTCCAGGAGGGTTGTGGTTAGGGTTAAACCACCAGGAGCTGGGCATTATGAAGGGAGAGGTGGTCCAGGAGGGTTGTGGTTAGGGTTAAACCACCAGGAGCTGGGCATTATGGAGGGAGAGGTGGTCCAGGAGGGTTAGGGTAAAACCACCAGGAGCTGAGCATTATGAAGGGAGAGGTGGTCCAGGAGGTTTGTGGTTAGGGTTAAACCACCAGGAGCTGGGCATTATGAAGGGAGAGGTGGTCCAGGAGGGTTAGGGTTAAACCACCAGGAGCTGGGCATTATGAAGGGAGAGGTGGTCCAGGAGGGTTAGGGTTAAACCACCAGGAGCTGGGCATTATGAAGGGAGAGGTGGTCCAGGAGGGTTGTGGTTAGGGTTAAACCACCAGGAGCTGGGCATTATGGAGGGAGAGGTGGTCCAGGTGGGTTAGGGTTAGGGTTAAACCACCAGGAGCTGGGCATTATGGAGGGAGAGGTGGTCCAGGAGGGTTAGGGTTAAACCACCAGGAGCTGGGCATTATGAAAGGAGAGGTGGCCCAGTAGGGTTGTGGTTAGGGTTAAACCACCAGGAGCTGGGCATTATGGAGGGAGAGGTGGTCCAGGTGGGTTGTGGTTAGGGTTAAACCACCAGGAGCTGGGCATTATGAAGGGAGAGGTGGTCCAGGAGGTTTGTGGTTAGGGTTAAACCATCATGAGCTGGGAGTTTTGAAGGGAGAGGTGGTCCAGGAGGGTTAGGGTTAAACCACCAGGAGCTGGGCATTATGAAGGGAGAGGTGGTCCAGGTGGGTTAGGGTTAAACGACCAGGAGCTGGGCATTATGAAGGGAGAGGTGGTCCAGGTGGGTTAGGGTTAAACCATCAAGAGCTGGGCATTATGGAGGGAGAGGTGGTCCAGGGAGGTTGTGTTTAGGGTTAAACCACCAGGAGCTGGGCATAATGAAGGGAGAGGTGGTCCAGGGGGGTTGTGGTTAGGGTTAAACCACCAGGAGCTGATCATTATGAGGGAGACGTGGTCCAGGAGGGTTGTGGTTAGGGTTAAACCACCAGGAGCTGGGCATTATGAAGGTGGTCCAGGGGGGTTGTGGTTAGGGTTAAACCACCAGGAGCTGGGCATTATGAAGGGAGAGGTGGTCCAGGAGGGTTGTGGTTAGGGTTAAACCACCAGGAGCTGGGCATTATGGAGGGAGAGGTGGTCCAGGAGGGTTAGGGTTAAACCACCAGGAGCTGATCATTATGAAGGGAGAGGTGGTCCAGGGAGGTTGTGGTCAGGGTTGAACCACCAGGAGCTGGGCATTATGAAGGGAGAGGTGGTCCAGGAGGGTTGTGGTTAGGGTTAAACCACCAGGAGCTGGGCATTATGGAGGGAGAGGTGGTCCAGGAGGGTTAGGGTTAAACCACCAGGAGCTGAGCATTATGGAGGGAGAGGTGGTCTAGGTGGGTTAGGGTTAAACCACCAGGAGCTGGGCATTATGAAGGGAGAGGGGGTCCAGGAGGGTTGTGGTTAGGGTTAAACCACCAGGAGCTGGGCATTATGAAGGGAGAGGTGGTCCAGGAGGGTTGTGGTTAGGGTTAAACCACCAGGAGCTGGGCATTATGGAGGGAGAGGTGGTCCAGGAGGGTTAGGGTAAAACCACCAGGAGCTGAGCATTATGAAGGGAGAGGTGGTCCAGGAGGTTTGTGGTTAGGGTTAAACCACCAGGAGCTGGGCATTATGAAGGGAGAGGTGGTCCAGGAGGGTTAGGGTTAAACCACCAGGAGCTGGGCATTATGAAGGGAGAGGTGGTCCAGGAGGGTTAGGGTTAAACCACCAGGAGCTGGGCATTATGAAGGGAGAGGTGGTCCAGGAGGGTTGTGGTTAGGGTTAAACCACCAGGAGCTGGGCATTATGGAGGGAGAGGTGGTCCAGGTGGGTTAGGGTTAGGGTTAAACCACCAGGAGCTGGGCATTATGGAGGGAGTGGTGGTCCAGGGAGGTTAGGGTTAAACCACCAGGAGCTGGGCATTATGAAGGGAAAGGTGGTCCAGGAGGGTTAGGGTTAAACCACCAGGAGCTGGGCATTATGAAAGGAGAGGTGGCCCAGGAGGGTTGTGGTTAGGGTTAAACCACCAGGAGCTGGGCATTATGGAGGGAGAGGTGGTCCAGGTGGGTTAGGGTTAAACCACCAGGAGCTGGGCATTATGAAGGGAGAGGTGGTCCAGGAGGTTTGTGGTTAGGGTTAAACCACCAGGAGCTGGGCATTATGAAGGGAGAGGTGGTCCAGGTGGGTTAGGGTTAAACCACCAGGAGCTGGGCATTATGAAGGGAGAGGTGGTCCAGGTGGGTTAGGGTTAAACCATCAGGAGCTGGGCATTATGGAGGGAGAGGTGGTCCAGGGAGGTTGTGTTTAGGGTTATACCACCAGGAGCTGGGCATAATGAAGGGAGAGGTGGTCCAGGGGGGTTGTGGTTAGGGTTAAACCACCAGGAGCTGGGCATTATGAAGGGAGAGGTGGTCCAGGAGGTTTGTGGTTAGGGTTAAACCATCATGAGCTGGGCGTTATGAAGGGAGAGGTGGTCCAGGAGGGTTAGGGTTAAACCACCAGGAGCTGGGCATTATGAAGGGAGAGGTGGTCCAGGTGGGTTAGGGTTAAACCACCAGGAGCTGGGCATTATGAAGGGAGAGGTGGTCCAGGTGGGTTAGGGTTAAACCACCAAGAGCTGGGCATTATGGAGGGAGAGGTGGTCCAGGGAGGTTGTGTTTAGGGTTAAACCACCAGGAGCTGGGCATAATGAAGGGAGAGGTGGTCCAGGGGGGTTGTGGTTAGGGTTAAACCACCAGGAGCTGATCATTATGAGGGAGACGTGGTCCAGGAGGGTTGTGGTTAGGGTTAAACCACCAGGAGCTGGGCATTATGAAGGTGGTCCAGGGGGGTTGTGGTTAGGGTTAAACCACCAGGAGCTGGGCATTATCAAGGGAGAGGTGGTCCAGGAGGGTTGTGGTTAGGGTTAAACCACCAGGAGCTGGGCATTATGGAGGGAGAGGTGGTCCAGGAGGGTTAGGGTTAAACCACCAGGAGCTGATCATTATGAAGGGAGAGGTGGTCCAGGGAGGTTGTGGTTAGGGTTGAACCACCAGGAGCTGGGCATTATGAAGGGAGAGGTGGTCCAGGAGGGTTGTGGTTAGGGTTAAACCACCAGGAGCTTGGCATTATGAAGGGAGAGGTGGTCCAGGTGGGTTAGGGTTAAACCACCAGGAGCTGGGCATTATGAAGGGAGAGTTGGTCCAGGAGGGTTAGGGTTAAACCACCAGGAGCTGGGCATTATTTTTTATTTTATTTTTTATTTTACCGTTATTTTACCAGGTAAGTTGACTGAGAACACGTTCTCATTTGCAGCAACGACCTGGGGAATAGTTACAGGGGAGAGGAGGGGGATGAATGAGCCAATTATTAGGTGACCATGATGGTTTGAGGGCCAGAATGGGAATTTAGCCAGGACACCGGGGTTAACACCCCTACTCTTACGATAAGTGCCATGGGATCTTTAAGAGGTGGTCCAGGAGGGTTGTGGTTATGGTTAAACCACCAGGAGCTGGGCATTATGAAGGGAGAGGTGGTCCAGGAGGGTTGTGGTTAGGGTTAAACCACCAGGAGCTGGGCATTATGAAGGGAGAGGTGGTCCAGGGGGGTTAGGGTTAAACCACCAGGAGCTGGGCATTATGGAGGGAGAGGTGGTCCAGGAGGGTTAGGGTAAAACCACCAGGAGCTGAGCATTATGAAGGGAGAGGTGGTCCAGGAGGGTTGTGGTTAGGGTTAAACCACCAGGAGCTGGGCATTATGGAGGGAGAGGTGGTCCAGGAGGGTTAGGGTAAAACCACCAGGAGCTGGGCATTATAAAGGGAGAGGTGGTCCAGGAGGGTTGTGGTTAGGGTTAAACCACCAGGAGCTGGGCATTATGGAGGGAGAGGTGGTCCAGGAGGGTTAGGGTAAAACCACCAGGAGCTGAGCATTATGAAGGGAGAGGTGGTCCAGGAGGGTTGTGGTTAGGGTTAAACCACCAGGAGCTGGGCATTATGAAGGGAGAGGTGGTCCAGGGAGGTTTGGGTTAAACCACCAGGAGCTGGGCATTATGAAGGGAGAGGTGGTCCAGGTGGGTTAGGGTTAAACCACCAGGAGCTGGGCATTATGGAGGGAGAGGTGGTCCTGGGAGGTTGTGGTTAGGGTTAAACCACCAGGAGCTGGGCATTATGAAAGGAGAGGTGGCCCAGGAGGGTTGTGGTTAGGGTTAAACCACCAGGAGCTGGGCATTATGGAGGGAGAGGTGGTCCAGGAGGGTTAGGGTTAAACCACCAGGAGCTGAGCATTATGGAGGGAGAGGTGGTCCAGGGAGGTTAGGGTTAAACCACCAGGAGCTGGGCATTATGGAGGGAGAGTTGGTCCAGGAGGGTTAGGGTTAAACCACCAGGAGCTGGGCATTATGAAGGGAGAGGTGGTCCAGGAGGGTTGTGGTTAGGGTTAAACCACCAGGAGCTGGGCATTATGAAGGGAGAGGTGGTCCAGGAGGGTTAGGGTAAAACCACCAGGAGCTGAGCATTATGAAGGGAGAGGTGGTCCAGGAGGTTTGTGGTTAGGGTTAAACCACCAGGAGCTGGGCATTATGAAGGGAGAGGTGGTCCAGGGGGGTTGTGGTTAGGGTTAAACCACCAGGAGCTGGGCATTATGAATGGAGAGGTGGTCCAGGTGGGTTAGGGTTAAACCACCAGGAGCAGGGCATTATGAAGGGAGAGGTGGTCCAGGTGGGTTAGGGTTAAACCACAAGGAGCTGGGCATTATGGAGGGAGACGTGCCGTGCCGTGCTGAATCTGCAGACGTGCCGTCACTTCCTGTTGAATCTGCAGACGTGTTGCTGTGCGTTTTGCTGCCAACTTTACTTTACTTTGCTAGCTGACAACTTTACGTTTTTTGTTTTGTTTCTGTTTTTAATTACCGTTTATATTTTTAGTTTTTCCATCGCAACTTTTTTCCCTCATTCAACTTTTTTACTCCGGACGCTTTATCTGGACATGGTTCGTCAACACCTTCAACAGCCGAAGCTAAGTAGTAACATTAACATGATGTCTTCTAATTGCAGTCGCTGTACTCATAATATACAGGAGAACGATCGCCTTACGGCGAAAATAGCTGTGCTGCAAGCCCAGCTTCAGACGCAATCGTTAGGCAAGGGTAATTTCAGTGCAGGAAAGGAGGAAACAGCGTCTGTGCCACCAGTAAGTACAGATAGTAACGTTAGTATAAATCCCCCCGCACAGTCCCCGCAGCCGGACAACTTTCTCATGGCTTCTGGAGGGAAATGCTGTTGGAATGCTCAACCGGTGTCGCTCATTCAGCCGACAGAAACTTTCAACCGGTTTTCCCCATTATGTAGCGAGTCGGAGTCTGAGTCTGAGTCTTCTCTTGTCTCTACTCCTCCCGTTACGGGGTCTGAGACGCCGAAGGCTCCCACCGTTAGCTCTGACAAATTGAAAACCCTAGTCATTGGCGACTCCATTACCCGCAGTATTAGACTTAAAACGAATCACCCAGCGATCATACACTGTTTACCAGGGGGCAGGGCTACCGACGTTAAGGCTAATCTTAAGATGGTGCTGGCTAAAGCTAAATCTGGCGAGTGTAGAGAGTATAGAGATATTGTTATCCACGTCGGCACCAACGATGTTAGGATGAAACAGTCAGAGGTCACCAAGTGCAACATAGCTTCAGCGTGTAAATCAGCTAGAAAGATGTGTCGGCATCGAGTAATTGTCTCTGGCCCCCTCCCAGTTAGGGGGAGTGACGAGCTCTACAGCAGAGTCTCAGCACTCAATCGCTGGTTGAAAACTGTTTTCTGCCCCTCCCAAAAGATAGAATTTGTAGATAATTGGCCCTCTTTCTGGGACTCACCCACAAACAGGACCAAGCCTGACCTGCTAAGGAGTGACGGACTCCATCCTACCTGGAGGGGTGCTCTCATCTTATCTACCAACATAGATAGGGCTCTAACTCCTTTAGCCCCACAATGAAATAGGGTGCAGGCCAGGCAGCAGGCTGTTAGCCAACCTGCCAGCTTAGTGGAGTCTGCCAATAGCACAGTCAGTGTAGTCAGCTCAGCCATACCCATTGAGACTGTGTCTGTGCCTCGACCTAGGTTGGGCAAAACTAAACATGGCGGTGTTCGCCTTAGCAATCTTATTAGGATAAAGACCTCCTCCATTCCTGCCATTATTGAAAGAGATCGTGATACCTCACATCTCAAAATAGGGTTACTTAATGTTAGATCCCTCACTTCAAAGGCAGTCATAGTCAATGAACTAATCACTGATCATAATCTTGATGTGATTGGCCTGACTGAAACATGGCTTAAGCCTGATGAATTTACTGTGTTAAATGAGGCCTCACCTCCTGGTTACACTAGTGACCATATCCCCCGTGCATCCCGCAAAGGCGGAGGTGTTGCTAACATCTACGATAGCAAATTTCAATTTACAAAAAAAAAAATGGCGTTTTCGTCTTTTGAGCTTCTAGTCATGAAATCTATGCAGCCTACTCAATCACTTTTTATAGCTACTGTTTACAGGCCTCCTGGGCCATATACAGCGTTCCTCTCTGAGTTTCCTGAATTCCTATCAGACCTTGTAGTCATAGCAGATCATATTCTAATTTTTGGTGATTTTAATATTCACATGGAGAAGTCCACAGACCCACTCCAAAAGTCTTTCGGAGCCATCATCGACTCAGTGGGTTTTGTCCAACATGTCTCTGGACCTACTCACTGCCACAGTCATACTCTGGACCTAGTTTTGTCCCATGGAATAAATGTTGTAGATCTTAATGTTTTTCCACATAATCCTGGACTATCGGACCACCATTTTATTACGTTTGCAATCGCAACAAATAATCTGCTTAGACCCCAACCAAGGAGCATCAAAAGTCGTGCTATAAATTCTCAGACAACACAAAAATTCCTTGATGCCCTTCCAGACTCCTTCTGCCTACCCAAGGACGTCAGAGGACAAAAATCAGTTAACCACTTAACTGAGGAACTCAATTTAACCTTGCGCAATACCCTAGATGCAGTTGCACCCCTAAAAACGAAAAACATTTGTCATAAGAAACTAGCTCCCTGGTATACAGAAAATACCCGAGCTTTGAAGCAA
Organism: Salvelinus fontinalis; assembly: GCF_029448725.1. Lineage (NCBI taxonomy): Eukaryota > Metazoa > Chordata > Actinopteri > Salmoniformes > Salmonidae > Salvelinus > Salvelinus fontinalis. Next base: position 45,408,979 of record NC_074672.1, on the reverse strand, counting down.
GCTTCCAGGAAATTGGAACGGAAATGGCGCCACACAAAACTGGAAGTCTTCCGACTAGCTTGGAAAGACAGTACCGTGCAGTACCGAAGAGCCCTCACTGCTGCTCGATCATCCTACTTTTCCAACTTAATCGAGGAAAATAAGAACAATCCAAAATTTCTTTTTGATACTGTTGCAAAGCTAACTAAAAAGCAGCATTCCCCAAGAGAGGATGGCTTTCACTTCAGCAGTAATAAATTCATGAACTTCTTTGAGGAAAAGATCATGACCATTAGAAAGCAAATTACGGACTCCTCTTTGAATCTGCGTATTCCTCCAGGGCTTAGCTGTCCTGGATCTGCACAGCTCTGCGAGGGCCTGGGATCGGGAGAGACACTTAAGTGTTTTAGTACTATATCTCTTGACACAATGATGAAAATAATCATGGCCTCTAAACCTTCAAGCTGCATACTGGATCCTATTCCTACTAAACTGCTGAAGGAGCTGCTTCCTGTGCTTGGCCCTCCTATGTTGAACATAATAAACAGCTCTCTATCCACCGGATGTGTACCAAACTCACTAAAAGTGGCAGTGATAAAGCCTCTCTTGAAAAAGCCAAACCTTGACCCGGAAAATATAAAAAACTATCGGCCTATATCGAATCTTCCATTCCTCTCAAAAATTTTAGAAAAAGCTGTTGCGCAGCAACTCACTGCCTTTCTGAAGACAAACAATGTATACGAAATGCTTCAGTCTGGTTTTAGACCCCATCATAGCACTGAGACTGCACTTGTGAAGGTGGTAAATGACCTTTTAATGGCGTCAGACCGAGGCTCTGCATCTGTCCTCGTGCTACTAGACCTTAGTGCTGCCTTTGACACCATCGATCACCACATTCTTTTGGAGAGACTGGAAACCCAAATTGGTCTACACGGACAAGTTCTGGCCTGGTTTAGATCTTACCTGTCGGAAAGATATCAGTTTGTCTCTGTGAATGGTCTGTCCTCTGACAAATCAACTGTACATTTCGGTGTTCCTCAAGGTTCCGTTTTAGGACCACTATTGTTTTCACTATATATTTTACCTCTTGGGGATGTTATTCGAAAACATAATGTTAACTTTCACTGCTATGCGGATGACACACAGCTGTACATTTCAATGAAACATGGTGAAGCCCCAAAATTGCCCTCGCTAGAAGCCTGTGTTTCAGACATAAGGAAGTGGATGGCTAAAAACTTTCTACTTTTAAACTCGGACAAAACAGAGATGCTTGTTCTAGGTCCCAAGAAACAAAGAGATCTTCTGTTAAATCTGACAATTCATCTTGATGGTTGTAAAGTCGTCTCAAATAAAACTGTGAAGGACCTCGGCGTTACTCTTGACCCTGATCTCTCTTTTGACGAATATATCAAGACTGTTTCAAGGACAGCTTTTTTCCATCTACGTAACATTGCAAAAATCAGAAATTTTCTGTCCAAAAATGATGCAGAGAAATTAATCCATGCATTTGTTACTTCTAGGTTAGACTACTGCAATGCTCTACTTTCCGGCTACCCGGATAAAGCACTAAATAAACTTCAGTTAGTGCTAAATACGGCTGCTAGAATCCTGACTAGAACCAAGAAATTTGATCATATTACTCCAGTGCTAGCTTCCCTACACTGGCTTCCCGTTAAGGCAAGAGCTGATTTCAAGGTTTTACTGTTAACCTATAAAGCGTTACATGGGCTTGCTCTTACCTATCTTTCCGAGTTGGTCCTGCCGTACATACCTACACGTACGCTACGGTCACAAGACGCAGGCCTCCTAATTGTCCCTAAAATTTCTAAGCAAACAGCTGGAGGCAGGGCTTTCTCCTATAGATCTCCATTTTTATGGAACAGTCTGCCTACCCATGTGAGAGACGCAGACTCGGTCTCAACCTTTAAGTCTTTACTGAAGACTTATCTCTTCAGTAGGTCATATGATTGAGTGTAGTCTGGCCCAGGAGTGTGAAGGTGAACGGAAAGGCTCTGGAGCAACGAACCGCCCTTGCTGTCTCTCCAGGGCCGGTTCCCCTCTCTCCACTGGGATTCTCTGCCTCTAACCCTGTTACTGGGGCTGAGTCACTGGCTTGCTGGTGCTCTTTCATGCCGTCCCTAGGAGGGGTGCGTCACTTGAGTGGGTTGAGTTACTGACGTGAACTTCCTGTCTGGGTTGGCGCCCCCCCTTGGTTGTGCTGTGGTGGAGACCTTTGTGGGCTATACTCGGCCTTGTCTCAGGATTGTAAGTTGGTGGTTGAGGATATCCCTCTAGTGGTGTGGGGGCTGTGCTTTGGCAGAGTGGGTGGGGTTATATCCTTCCTGTTTGGCCCTGTCCGGGGGTTTCTTCGGATGGGGCCACAGTGTCTCCTGACCGCTCCTGTCTCAGCCTCCAGTATTTATGCTGCAGTAGTTTATGTGTCGGGGGGCTAGGGTCAGTTGGTTATACCTGGAGTACTTCTCCTGTCTTATCCAGTGTCCTGTGTGAATTTAAGTATGCTCTCTCTAATTCTCTCGTTCTCTCTTTCTCTCTGAGAACCTGAGCCCTAGGACCATACGTCAGGACTACCGGGCATGCTGACACCTTGCTGTCCCCAGTCCGCCCGGCCTTGCTGCTATTCCAGTTTCAACTGTTTCTGCCTGCGGTTACGAAACCCCTACCTGTCCCAGACCTGCTGTTTTCAACTCTTAATGATCGGCTATGAAAAGCCAACTGAGATTTATTCCTGATTATTATTTGACCATGCTTGTCATTTATGAACATTTTGAAAATCTTGGCTCTCTCTAATTTTCTCCTTCTCTCTTTCTTTCTCTCGGAGGACCTGAGCCCTAGGACCATACGTCGGGACTACCGGCCGTGGTGACTCCTTGCTGCCCTCAGTCCGCCTGGCCTTGCTGCTATTCCAGTTTCAACTCTTCTGCCTGCGGTTATGGAACCCCTACCTGTCCCAGACCTGCTGTTTTCAACTCTTAATGATCGGCTATGAAAAGCCAACTGAGATTTATTCCTGATTATTATTTGACCATGCTTGTCATTTATGAACATTTTGAAAATCTTGGCTCTCTCTAATTTTCTCCTTCTCTCTTTCTTTCTTTCGGAGGACCTGGGCCCTAGGACCATGCGTCGGGACTGCCGCCCGTGGTGACTCCTTGCTGTCCCCAGTCCGCCTGGCCTTGCTGCTATTCCAGTTTCAGCTGTTCTGCCTGCGGTTATGGAACCGCCACCTGTCCCAGACCTGTTGTTTTTCAACTCTTAATGATCAGCTATGAAAAGCCAACTGAAAATTATTCATGATTATTATTTGACCATGCTTGTCACTTATGAACATTTTTGAACATCTTGGCATAGTTCTGTTATAATCTCCACCCGGCACAGCCAGAAGAGGACTGGCCACCCCTCATAGCCTGGTTCCTCTCTAGGTTTCTTCCTAGGTTTTGGCCTTTCTAGGGAGTTTTTCCTAGCCACCGTGCTTCTACACCTGCATTCTAGCTGTTTGGGGTTTTAGGCTGGGTTTCTGTACAGCACTTCGAGATATTATCTGATGTACGAAGGGCTATATAAAATAAAATTGATTGATTGATTGATTGAGAGGTGGTCCTGGGAGGTTGTGGTTAGGGTTAAACCACCAGGAGCTGGGCATTATGAAGGGAGAGGTGGTCCAGGGAGGTTGTGGTTAGGGTTAAACCACCAGGAGCTGGGCATTATGAAAGGAGAGGTGGCCCAGGAGGGTTGTGGTTAGGGTTAAACCACCAGGAGCTGGGCATCATGGAGGGAGAGGTGGTCCAGGAGGGTTAGGGTTAAACCACCAGGAGCTGAGCATTATGGAGGGAGAGGTGGTCCAGGGAGGTTAGGGTTAAACCACCAGGAGCTGGGCATTATGGAGGGAGAGTTGGTCCAGGAGGGTTCGGGTTAAACCACCAGGAGCTGGGCATTATGAAGGGAGAGGTGGTCCAGGAGGGTTGTGGTTGGGGTTAAACCACCAGGAGCTGGGCATTATGGAGGGAGAGGTGGTCCAGGAGGGTTAGGGTAAAACCACCAGGAGCTGAGCATTATGAAGGGAGAGGTGGTCCAGGAGGTTTGTGGTTAGGGTTAAACCACCAGGAGCTGGGCATTATGAATGGAGAGGTGGTCCAGGTGGGTTAGGGTTAAACCACCAGGAGCTGGGCATTATGAAGGGAGAGGTGGTCCAGGGGGGTTGTGGTTAGGGTTAAACCACCAAGAGCTGGGCATTATGGAGGGAGAGGTGGTCCAGGTGGGTTAGGGTTAAACCACCAAGAGCTGGGCATTATGAAGGGAGAGGTGGTCCAGGGAGGTTGTGTTTAGGGTTAAACCACCAGGAGCTGGGCATTATGAAGGGAGAGGTGGTCCAGGAGGTTTGTGGTTAGGGTTAAACCACCCGGAGCTGGGCATTATGAAGGGAGACGTGGTCCAGGAGGGTTGTGGTTAGGGTTAAACCACCAGGAGCTGGGCATTATGAAGGGAGAGGTGGTCCAGGAGGGTTGTGGTTAGGGTTAAACCACCAGGAGCTGGGCATTATGGAGGGAGAGGTGGTCCAGGAGGGTTAGGGTAAAACCACCAGGAGCTGAGCATTATGAAGGGAGAGGTGGTACAGGAGGTTTGTGGTTAGGGTTAAACCACCAGGAGCTGGGCATTATGGAGGGAGAGGTGGTCCAGGAGGGTTGTGGTTAGGGTTAAACCACCAGGAGCTGGGCATTATGAAGGGAGAGGTGGTCCAGGGAGGTTTGGGTTAAACCACCAGGAGCTGGGCATTACGAAGGGAGAGGTGGTCCAGGTGGGTTAGGGTTAAACCACCAGGAGCTGGGCATTATGGAGGGAGAGGTGGTCCTGGGAGGTTGTGGTTAGGGTTGAACCACCAGGAGCTGGGCATTATGAAGGGAGAGGTGGTCCAGGAGGGTTGTGGTTAGGGTTAAACCACCAGGAGCTGGGCATTATGAAGGGAGAGTTGGTCCAGGAGGGTTAGGGTTAAACCACCAGGAGCTGGGCATTATTTTTTATTTTATTTTTTATTTTACCGTTATTTTACCAGGTAAGTTGACTGAGAACACGTTCTCATTTGCAGCAACGACCTGGGGAATAGTTACAGGGGAGAGGAGGGGGATGAATGAGCCAATTGTAAACTGGGGATTATTAGGTGACCATGATGGTTTGAGGGCCAGATTGGGAATTTAGCCAGGACACCGGGGTTAACACCCCTACTCTTACGATAAGTGCCATGGGATCTTTAAGAGGTGGTCCAGGAGGGATGTGGTTAGGGTTAAACCACCAGGAGCTGGGCATTATGAAGGGAGAGGTGGTCCAGGAGGGTTGTGGTTAGGGTTAAACCACCAGGAGCTGGGCATTATGAAGGGAGAGGTGGTCCAGGAGGGTTGTGGGTAGGGTTAAACCACCAGGACCTGGCATTATGGACGGAGAGGTGGTCCAGGAGGGTTAGGGTAAAACCACCAGGAGCTGAGCATTATGAAGGGAGAGGTGGTCCAGGAGGTTTGTGGTTAGGGTTAAACCACCAGGAGCTGGGCATTATGGAGGGAGAGGTGGTCCAGGAGGGTTGTGGTTAGGGTTAAACCACCAGGAGCTGGGCATTATGAAGGGAGAGGTGGTCCAGGGAGGTTTGGGTTAAACCACCAGGAGCTGGGCATTATGAAGGGAGAGGTGGTCCAGGTGGGTTAGGGTTAAACCACCAGGAGCTGGGCATTATGGAGGGAGAGGTGGTCCTGGGAGGTTGTGGTTAGGGTTAAACCACCAGGAGCTGGGCATTATGAAAGGAGAGGTGGCCCAGGAGGGTTGTGGTTAGGGTTAAACCACCAGGAGCTGGGCATTATGGAGGGAGAGGTGGTCCAGGAGGGTTAGGGTTAAACCACCAGGAGCTGAGCATTATGGAGGGAGAGGTGGTCCAGGGAGGTTAGGGTTAAACCACCAGGAGCTGGGCATTATGGAGGGAGAGTTGGTCCAGGAGGGTTAGGGTTAAACCACCAGGAGCTGGGCATTATGAAGGGAGAGGTGGTCCAGGAGGGTTGTGGTTAGGGTTAAACCACCAGGAGCTGGGCATTATGGAGGGAGAGGTGGTCCAGGAGGGTTAGGGTAAAACCACCAGGAGCTGAGCATTATGAAGGGAGAGGTGGTCCAGGAGGTTTGTGGTTAGGGTTAAACCACCAGGAGCTGGGCATTATGAAGGGAGAGGTGGTCCAGGGGGGTTGTGGTTAGGGTTAAACCACCAGGAGCTGGGCATTACGAATGGAGAGGTGGTCCAGGTGGGTTAGGGTTAAACCACCAGGAGCTGGGCATTATGAAGGGAAAGGTGGTCCAGGGGGGTTGTGGTTAGGGTTAAACCACCAAGAGCTGGGCATTATGGAGGGAGAGGTGGTCCAGGGGGGTTGTGGTTAGGGTTAAACCACCAGGAGCTGGGCATTATGAATGGAGAGGTGGTCCAGGTGGGTTAGGGTTAAACCACCAGGAGCTGGGCATTATGAAGGGAGAGGTGGTCCAGGGGGGTTGTGGTTAGGGTTAAACCACCAAGAGCTGGGCATTATGGAGGGAGAGGTGGTCCAGGGGGGTTGTGGTTAGGGTTAAACCACCAGGAGCTGGGCATTATGAATGGAGAGGTGGTCCAGGTGGGTTAGGGTTAAACCACCAGGAGCTGGGCATAATGAAGGGAGAGGTGGTCCAGGGGGGTTGTGGTTAGGGTTAAACCACCAGGAGCTGGGCATTATGAATGGAGAGGTGGTCCAGGTGGGTTAGGGTTAAACCACCAGGAGCTGGGCATTATGAAGGGAGAGGTGGTCCAGGGGGGTTGTGGTTAGGGTTAAACCACCAAGAGCTGGGCATTATGGAGGGAGAGGTGGTCCAGGGAGGTTAGGGTTAAACCACCAGGAGCTGGGCATTATGGAGGGAGAGTTGGTCCAGGAGGGTTAGGGTTAAACCACCAGGAGCTGGGCATTATGAAGGGAGAGGTGGTCCAGGAGGGTTGTGGTTAGGGTTAAACCACCAGGAGCTGGGCATTATGGAGGGAGAGGTGGTCCAGGAGGGTTAGGGTAAAACCACCAGGAGCTGAGCATTATGAAGGGAGAGGTGGTCCAGGAGGTTTGTGGTTAGGGTTAAACCACCAGGAGCTGGGCATTATGAAGGGAGAGGTGGTCCAGGGGGGTTGTGGTTAGGGTTAAACCACCAGGAGCTGGGCATTATGAATGGAGAGGTGGTCCAGGTGGGTTAGGGTTAAACCACCAGGAGCTGGGCATTATGAAGGGAGAGGTTGTCCAGGGGGGTTGTGGTTAGGGTTAAACCACCAGGAGCTGGGCATTATGAATGGAGAGGTGGTCCAGGTGGGTTAGGGTTAAACCACCAGGAGCTGGGCATAATGAAGGGAGAGGTGGTCCAGGGGGGTTGTGGTTAGGGTTAAACCACCAGGAGCTGGGCATTATGAATGGAGAGGTGGTCCAGGTGGGTTAGGGTTAAACCACCAGGAGCTGGGCATTATGAAGGGAGAGGTGGTCCAGGGGGGTTGTGGTTAGGGTTAAACCACCAAGAGCTGGGCATTATGGAGGGAGAGGTGGTCCAGGAGGGTTGTGGTTAGGGTTAAACCACCAGGAGCTGGGCATTATGAAGGTGGTCCAGGGGGGTTGTGATTAGGGTTAAACCACCAAGAGCTGGGCATTATGAAGGGAGAGGTGGTCCAAGGGAACAGTCATAGCAGTGAATGTCTAATCCAAACCAGAATCAAAACAACACAGTTGATGGTGGTTTTCAATATTAGAAAAATATGTCAGTGAAAAAAGTATCTTGTTGACAGACAAGCTGCTGGCCAGAGGACAGCCCTCATGTAGGATTAGTTTATGTGTGCTACAATTAGTGAACAATAAACTCTTTGTGGTTTACTGAAGAGAAAAATGTTTTATAGTCATGTTTGGTATGTGTATTCAGGTGAAACTGTTGAGCGTGAAAAGCCCAGCAGCATTGCAGTGTTTGACACACCCAAACAGGTTTGCTAGGAATCTACTACCATACCTCGTTCAATGTTTGGTCTTGTCCATTCACCCTCTGAATGGCACACACACAATCCATGTCTCAATGTTTAAAAATCATTTTTTTTTACCTGTCTCCTCTCCTTCATTTACACTGATTGAAGTGGATTTTCTGGGAAGGCTTTCCACTAGATATTGGAATATTGCTGCGGGGACTTGCTTCCATTTAGCCACAAGAGTATTAACGAGGTCGGGCACTGATTTTGGTTGATTAGGCCTGGCTCGCAGTGGGCGTTCATAAGGTGTTTGATGGGGTTGAGGTCAGGGCTCTGTGCAGGCCAATCAATTTATTCCACACTGATCTTGACAAACCATTTCTCTATGGACCTCGCTTTGTGCACGGGGGCATTGTCATCCTGAAACAGGAAAGGGCCTTCCCAAAACTGTTGCCACAAAGTTGGAAGCACAGAATTGTCTAGAATGTCATTGTATGCTGTAGCGTTAAGATTTCCCTTCACTGGAACTAAGGGGCCTGAACCATGAAAAACAGCCCCAGTCCATTATTCCTTCTCCACCAAACTTTACAGTTAGCACTATGTATTCTCCTGGCATCTACCAAACCCAGATTTGTCAGTCGGACTGCCAAGTAACATCAATAAGGTATCATAGCATTCACCTGGTCAGTCTGTCAAAGAAAGGTATTTCCTCATTTTGTAGACACTGAGTGTATGTTTTATTTTCTTCTTCTAGGTACTGGACAAGTCAGGGCAGTGGTGGAGAGTCAGTAATGAACGTGGTGAGGAGGGTCATGTTGCCAAGAATGTTCTGGAGACTCTGGATGGAGGGGAACTCTGGGATGAGGACCAGGAGGTACGATTCCCTCCAGTCCAGACCTCCAGATGTTAAAGCATGGCTGGAGTACAAGTCCTTCTCCAAAATGTAAAACATCACATGCACTCTTTATTTTTATTTTTTTAAACCACAGACCGGCAAGAAACTGACGATAGAGGGAGCAGCAAGGTATGATGTTCTCTCCTTGGGAGGACTGCTTACATTAAAACTAGCACAAACAAACTAGTCTCAGGGAGCAGGGACATGGTACGGACTAGAACAAGTCTACAGAGCAGAGGTAGAGGAACACTATTAAATAACCTTTAATGCTGTCTACTACTATGGATGACCAGAGATGAGGAACGCTACTAAATAACCTTTAATGCTGTCTACTACTATGGATGACCAGAGATGAGGAACGCTACTAAATAACCTTTAATGTTGTCTACTATGGATGACCAGAGGTAGAGGAACACTACTAAACAACCTTTAATGTTGTCTACTATGGATGACCAGAGATGAGGAACACTATTAAATAACCTTTAATGTTGTCTCCTGCTATGGATGACCAGAGATGAGGAACGCTACTAAATAACCTTTAATGTTGTCTACTGCTATGGATGACCAGAGATGATGAACGCTACTAAATAACCTTTAATGTTGTCTCCTGCTATGGATGACCAGAGATGAGGAACGCTACTAAATAACCTTTAATGTTGTCTCCTGCTATGGATGACCAGAGATGATATGTTTATGAAGGCTTTATAAACGTCTCTGTGTTAGAACTGTTCGTAGTCTGGCCGTGCTGAACGGTGCTCTACTCCTAGGGATGACCAGAGATGAGGACGGTGTGTCCAGAGGAAGAGTGTTCCTTCAGCTGCAGGCCATTCTCCGTAGCTGTAGCATACAGGCCTAACCCTAACACACAGAAATACTGTTCAACACGGATCGAGCATAGCTATATTTATCTAAGGGTTTGGGGGTCATTTCTACTACTGACACATTCAAGATAAACAAAATGAATCATCTGTGAGGGAGATAAATGACACCCAGTCTTCTCCCCGTTGTCGTCCGCAGCTTGCCAGTGAATCCAACGGCTATGGCTGTTAGACTGAATCATCACAAATAACCAAGAGCCTACGGAGGGAGAACTATTTAACCTTGTAATTTTGTACATTCCGTAGAATGGAGTGATGACTAAGCAAAACAAATGAGTAGCCAAATAGATGTAACTACTTTGTTAATATGACTTAATACTCCCAGTCACTTGTGAGCCCATCTTGGATTGTACAGTTTATTTCAGTAATTCTGAAGATCCACATTTCAAGAATCAAGGAACAAAAATCGACAAGCTTCAAAGTGTCCTAAATGTTCACACATTGGACAATCAGATATGCAATAGTTTCCCCTTTGTACTTGAGCGTATTGTACTCTTAACATTAAAACAATATCCTTTGCATATTCGTGTAACATCAACCTGAAAATAAAAGTGATGACACGGACATTTACTGAAAACATCATTTTTATTAACTCAAGGTTCTAATTATCAATTTAAAACATTTCTGCTTTTAGTCCCCCCCCCCCCCCCCAAAAAAAGGTAAAAAACAAAAATCACAAGTCAGGACAGTAAAATGGTTTTATCCATTCAAACAGTCACTCACTCAATTCCAAAGACTGGTTGAGTATTGGCATGGAAGCAAATTTACACAGGCAGCCGGATTCTGATATGTCGCCACCAAAAATGGGATTCAATAACAGAATTGGGCTGCCTGTGTAAACCTTAAGAGTAGCTACTTCATCCAGCATACTTCATACCTACAGGTCTAAATCCTAGATGTCTTTACAGGTCCCACGACCCCCAGTGGCTGCAGAACAAACTCTCCTATATCTAAATCATATGATGGATGTTTTCCAGTCATTGGTTTCTTTACTCTTTGTTGTTGCCCCATTTGGCCATCTTGTTATTGACAGGAGTCTTTATGAAGCGGTTTGACTTCATGTAGGCTGCAATCTTCTCCAGAGCCTGTTGAGAAAGATAACAGCTTCAAGGCAGTAGAGTCAACAACAAACGTTTAAAGCGGCGGGTATCATCTTATTCTGTGTAGATATTTGTTTTTTGTTGTATCCTTCAAATTGAAGGGAACTCTTTCAGTTACAATGGACTTTAATAAAACAAATAAAGAGGTAATCACAATAATCCCCAATATACAAAATGACAATTCTGACCTCGAAGCGGTCTACAAGTTCCTGTAGGTTCTTGAAGTCGTCCAGGCACTTGGCGTCAAACATTATATGTTGATCCAAAAGTTCATACATGATGAAGTCCACAAAGGTGATCTGATTGAGGGGGAGCAACAGAGCAATTATTCATTCTCCAGAGACTGAGCGTCTTCTCTCCCGGCTGCCACCATTGGTGCGTTTACGTGTCTCACTACTAACAGTGCAGTGACTACCCAATAGAAGCGCATCATACCTTGTCCCCAGCAAACCACTTCCTGGTTCCTAGGAACTCTGAGAACTGCTTCAGTGTTCCGGGCAGTCTCTCAGTGTAGCCTGGCTTCATCTTGTCCTGAGGGAGAATACAGGCGGGGGAGTTATATTCCAGACGATCTAGGGTCACTAGGGTCACTCAGTATCAAGATGAGTCTTGGGGAATGAAAACTAGAACATAGGACGGTATTGTACTGTTATGAAATCGGGTGAGTAGCACGAGGTCCTTATAGCTGGCTGCAAACTCAGATCACATCGAAACATCAAATCCATAATCACGAGATACATAGATGGGTTGGTTGTTTCATTTTTTTTTTTTTAAAGACGCGTGACGCGTGTAAAACTACAGGGCAACAAAATGACTGGGTTGGCTTAGACTGTTGACACTTGTCTCAAATATTCATTAGCTAACAACTGGTAACGATATTTGCCACATTAGTATGGACAAGAAGTCACTCAAAACGAAACTCTCAAAGAGCCACAGTACCCCACACAGCAGTTTCTTCTCATGGTTGGTGACCATCCAGAATCACAACTCACAAACTTCTTCCCCATTGAAGCGTTGTTTGTGATGTTGTCAACTAACCCATCTATACCGTACGCAATATATTTTTTTGCTGCCACTCAGCTGCGTGTAACATCCGTTTTTAATAGTTTACTCGCCATCTCTCCCCTTGAGGCTGCGTCCCACACCAAGCCCCGCCCCCGCCACCCCATGCAGCTCAATTCCTCCTCCCCACGGTTAAATTCACGAGAAGTTAGCATGATGGTCTGTTAGGTCAAATGCAGACAACCGATTGTTCCAAACAACAAGGATGCTACTTTCCACTGCCTCTTAATTTTAAAACGGTTATATTTCTGATTCCAACATTCACACAAGTGTTTTAAACTACAGGTAACTGCCAAAATAAAGGAAACACCTGAGTAAATGTGCGATACAAAGTATATTGAAAGCAGGTGCTTCCACACAGGTGTGGTTTCGGAGGAAGAAATTAACATCCCATCATGCTTAGGGTCATGTATAAAAATACTGTGCAGGGCATTAGTTCGGCTACCATGGCTATTCCCCCGTAGGATGACAACAACCCCCATCCACAGGGCACTGAATGGTTTGATGAGCATGAAAACGATGTAAACCATATGGTCGTCTCAGTCACCAGATCAACCTTGTGGTGGCCCAACGCCCTGTTAACACACTGCTGGGGTTTCCATTATTTTGGTAGTCACATGTATGTCGCAAGTCAAATAGAAAATTGCAATATTTGGTCCAATTTCTTTTTTTTTTTAATCACAACTAAAAGTTTTACCCATATCGTGCAGCCCTTGACAATGTTAACCACCGTTAAGACTATATATAAAAATAATCTAATATTTCGATAGCTCCATTTCAAGCTACCTGTGGAGTGAGTTTATGGTACCTTCTTAAAGTGATGCTCCAGCGTATTTGTATCACTTCAAAAGTTGTGCTCACGAACCCAAAACGGGTCCCTGAAATTTGTGTACTATGTCATCCATTCCGTATGATATGTTACATCCTACAAAAAAATGAACATTTCTTACAATGTTACAAATTTGTAAGTGCTTAAGATCCCAGACTGCATCTAACTCTGTTACATTGGCAGTGTCAGTATTTGGTACTTATAGATAGGACCAGTATAAAGGTTGACACACCTACTCATTCAAGGGTTTGTATTTATTTTTTACTATTTTCTACATTGTAGAATAGTGAAGACAACAAAACTATGAAATGACACATATGGAATCATGTTGTAACCAAAAAGTGTTATATCAAAATATATTTTGCAAAGCTGTAAAGGCACTCTTGGAAGTCTCTCAACCAGCTTCACCCCATCACACCTCCATGCTTCACGGTGGGAACCACACATGCGAAGAGCCGTTCATCTACTCGGCGTCTCACAAAGACAAGGCGGTTGGAACCAACGTTCTCAAATTTGGACTCATCAGGCCTGAGGACAGTCTCCTCTGAACAGTTGATGTTGAGATGTGTCTGTTATCTGAACTCTGGTAGCATTTAGTTGGGCTGCAATTTCTGAGGCTTGTAACTCTACTGACCTTATCCTTTCCTGTGACGGTCCGCACGAGAGCCAGTTTCATCATAGTGCTTGGTTTTTGCAACTGCACTTGAAGAAACTGTCCAAGTTCTTAATTTTCCAGAATGACTGACCTTCATGTCTTAAAGTAATGAGGGACTGTCATTTCTCTTTGCTTATTTGAGCTGTTCTTGCCATAATATGGACTTGGTATTTTACTAAAAATAGTGCCATCTTCTGTATACCACCCTACCTTGTCACAACAACTGATTGGCTCAAACGCATTGAGGAAAGAAATCCCACAAATTAACTAACAAGGCACACCTGTTCATTTAAATGCATTCCAGGTGACTACCTCATGAAGCTGGTTGAGAGAATGCCAAGAGTGTGCAAAGCTGTAATTTGTTTAACACTGTTTTGGTTACTACATGATTACATGTTTTATTTCATAGTTTTGATGTCTTCACTATTATTCTACAATATAGAAAATAGTAAAAAATAAAAACCCTTGAATGAGTAGGTGTCCAAACTTTTGACTGGTACTATATAAAAAAATAAAAAAAGGAAGTGGTCAGTGCAAACTAAACGTTCATAATGATGAAAAGTTTTATATAAAAAGTGAGGTGAAATAAGTCTTGAGTGATAGGTCAATGTCCAAGGCTGTGACTTACAAAGTCTATTGGTCTCCAATTATCAAGTGAGTCTTCGGAATGATATTCAAGAAGCCAGTCAAAGTGTAAGGTTGTCACTTACAAAGTCTGTGTAGCACATAATCACAAAGCCGTTCCGGAAGTCCATCGCCTGATTCTCCAGAGTGTCCACACGAACTTTCTCGTCTTCGCTCTCCCCACCTACAAATCACACAAGACAATAGAACATTTATATTCTCAACTAAAAACTTACAGAATAGAGATATGGCAACTCCATGTTCTAGTCATAGCCTAGCTGTGTGTGTGTGTGTGTGTGTGTGTGTGTGTGTGTGTAATACTGTGTTGTGGCACTGGAGCAATAAGGTCTCCCTGAATGGCCTGATTGCAGTATATCAGACAGTACACAGGTTGTGCTTGCGTGCGATGTATCTCATGATGGCATTGCTCTGGACAATCTTTCTGTCTCCGTCCTCCAGATACGGCAGCTAGGGGAAAACACGGCAACAGTCACAGGTGGTATGGTAGCAGCGGTGTGTGTGTGTGTATTCAGCATATTACATGTAGGCTACTTACGTTGGGGAAGTCCATGCCCAGTTTGTGCTTCTCATCAAACCAGCAACTTTTGTCATAGTTTGGAGCTACAGGAGACAGTTAGACAAAGTTAGAACTGGAATGTTCTTAACTTGATATTCTTCCCTTTAGGAATTCAACAAATTAAATGTTACCTTCTCCGCAGGTGTAGAACTTGTCCTCATATTTAGTGTCAGTGTACTCCAGGAGCAGACGAATGGGCTGAGCAAGCTATTCAGAAAGAATATATATATATGGCACATATCAAACTTCTCTGCCAGAGGTCCTCATATCATGGATGAGACAGTGTGAATAAACTATGAAAATGTAAATAGCAGGCGTGTGTGTGAGCTAAATCTAAAGTATTTCATGTTGACAAGCTGATATACTGACACGTGGCGATTACGTTTGAACAAATTTAAGTTATATTTAAAAAAAAATTTTTTTTAAAAATCCTCAGGCATGCAGGTTGAGAATTTTTTAACAGAGAACACGTGTTGCAAGTCGGCAATTCATAGTTACATAAACACACATTTCTATTCGAGTCTTTGAACATGTAACACAATAGAAATGTCTCGATTCACACAATTAGACATGTGCACTGCATGAGAATAATTGTATCCAACTAATACGAACAGCTTGAAATCACGCCAAATATAACGTTCCCATAACCTAGCACGACAGGCACACCAATGAATGGAAAAACGCTGTTCATACCAACTGTGCAACTGCGTGCAGAAAAACAAAGAATGATATTATTCCTTACCCCGCGAATATCCCAGTAAGCCAATTTCATTGCCATGTTGTACCTTTTCACGAACAAAGTAGAAGCACAGAATACAGCACGTAGTATATTGTGAAGAACGATGTTAAAATGAGGTCTCGCAGACGCCTATCGAGACTTTATATACGGGAGCCTTCACTGTCTGGAATGAGAAAGGTTACTACTGTTCTGCCAGCAGCACAAACTACGACGTCACTTTCGGATGGTAATATTAACCTTCAAAAATAAAAGCCCGCATTTAAAAAAAACAAAAAACAAATGTATATAAGCTAACAACAATGAAAAAATACAATGTCGACACTGGTATGTTGAGAATATTGTTCTGTAGAGAGGAAATACACAGCAGGGTGTCTCCCAAGCAAATAGGAGGGCCTGCTGCTGGCTTTTGTATCCCATGTACAGTCTATTACAGTATATTTGTTAAAGGAATTTTAATTCCTGTTTATCAACATTTAAGTCATTTAGCATTTATTATGGATCCCCATTAGTTCCTGCCAAGGCAGCACCAAGACAGTTTTGTGATGTTGACATGACGCCAATACACGACATCTGCCCGGTACAGTTGAAACCAGGATTCATCCGTGAAGAGAAAAATGGAAATAAATAAAAAAATTGAAAAATGTTGAATAACAAGAAAACAGGAACTGAGGAATGTATTCATATTTTAGTCATTAAACACAAAAATCCCGTAACAATATTGCATCCGTTTCTCTGGAGGGGGTGCAAAACGAAGTGCTGCTGGATATGTACAACACAGTCCCCCTCTAAACATATTTGGTTAGTAGAGACCCTACTGAGTCTTTGCCACCCCACTTTTGCTGAGACAGGTAGAAAGAACAGTTCTCTCTTGTAAAGGGTTGCGTCAATCAAATATGGTATCAGGATCAAATGTGATTCAGAGTCACCGAATTTACTTTAAGTATCTTTATTTAACACAAGTGGTAAATGGTAAATGCAATTTTCGTATATACGGGCTCAGTGTATCACCACGCAGGGTAAAGCAGAGAACTGACTGAAATAGTACAGACATCTTCTTTTATACTGTGACAGAGGTAGTTCCAACTTTAGAGTTGGCCTGTCACAGTAGAGGCTCAGCGTGGTTTAAACTTGCTAGCCTATTGGTGGTGCCCAGGCTGGTCCCAGCCTCACAGCACTCAGGATTCAGATGTCCAGAATGGTGTTTGTGAAGATTGAGCTGAGTTTTCGGTTTCTACACATTCCTCAGTTCCTGTTTTCTTGTTATTCAGCATTTTTCCATCTTGTCTCAACCTTGTGGTTTGCACAGTCGACACCCTAGATTAACAACAGCTTTTCTGCAGTCACGCTATGTTTTGTGATTAACATGTCCTACTTCTATAAGGCATATATTTAAGTTCAAAAGAGAACAAAACCATCCTTCACACTCTACAAGCCAATAACCATCCCAAATGTATTGCATTTCAGTAAACGGAGTGGGTGGAGGAAGGACTCACCAGTACTCTGTATTAAACGATGCTATGCTACCAGCATAATATTCTGCTGCTAGGAGAACGTTAATGGAAATGTTCATGTAGGCTGCCGCCCGATGTACTCATTTACATTTACATTTAAGTCATTTAGCAGACGCTCTTATCCAGAGAGACTTATACTCTTAAGGAGCCTACCGTTACTCCTTAAGGTTCAACGACCTTGTATGTTATTTTCAGAGGTAGACTGGCTCTGGCAGCCAAACCAGCTAAATACTCCATCTAAACGCGAATCGATTCTCAATTGTGATATGATTCTAGAAACATAAAGCCCTTTACTTTCATATCACATCAAATTAATAAATATACACTTCCTGCCCACTGTTTTAACCTGCTGCATCACAGTTGTAGAAGACAGTGTGTTTTTTCAGTGACATCACATTTCTGACGGCCTTCTTCCATTCCACACAGTCGTTCCCTCTGTCTTCCGTCTGTCTTCCAGAAACACTCACTGGTAACACTGAGATACGGCCGTGTGGGAACACTAACCCAAACCCTATGAAGGTGTGTACCAATTGAAAATGTTTTCTCGCTGATATCAAAGATAAGGTTCTTATGCTGCAGGTTAATGTTCAGACCGAGCACCGGGGTTCTAAACAAAACTCCCTCGTACAGAGGACACCTTCGTCCAATGACTCTTATGAGTGATGGAATGGAATGTAGAGATGATCAAGGACTACATATAAACTACCTGTGTGATGTAATGGAATGTAGAGATGATCAAGGACTACATATAAACTACCTGTGTGATGTAATGGAATGCAGAGATGATCAAGGACTACATGTAAACTACCTGTTGCAGTTGTATTTCTACATGTCTAAAGTCTATTAGTTGGGACAAAATTTGTCTTTTAAAAAAATGTATTCACGTAAATGACTAATTGCTGTCCTCAGAACACCTGGCTGTCTTGTTTCACATACAGAATGCGAGTACACCTGCTGCTGGAAATAATCTAGGCAAAATCTATTAATTTAAAAAAGCTAATTTGAGAGTAATCCTAGAAATAGAGAGAGAGTGTAGAATTTGGTCAACAAAAAAATGCAATTGCTAATTTGCTACGTGAGGCTTATTTGATGGAATAGAAGTTTCGAAATGAATCACACACTTCAACAACTGCAATGAATTCCTGCGTTTTAGAGAAATTTATTTACGAGATAAACAAACAAACAAACACCAACTATAAATCAACAGCAAATATTGAACCAAGTCAGACGGCTTTTCAGTCCACAGTTATTGGGAAAGTAAATGCAAATACCAGTCATCCATACAGTCTGAGGTGTGACGTTAGTTTACCTTGGGCACGCAAGTCGAAAAAGAGACCATCATGAAGCCACTGTACGTCACTACTGGTGATACAAAACTATGATGAGTGTGTTCACCCTTCATTTTGGGACATAAGTCTTATGGAAACACAGACAAATCTATCAGGAATATTATTGATTGTAAAAACAGATATGAAACGTGATGCAGTATCTCCATCTAGTAGATGATTCCAAACTTGGAGCTTTATTTTGTATTGTAGGCTATGCAGGACACTGATCCGAGGTCAGATAGAGAGTTCACAGAGTGACATCGTACGCAATGAAATTACATGATAAGATAGGATACAGTCACTATAATAAAAGTCAGGATGAATCTGAGACAAAAGATAAGTTGAGCAGCAGCTCCAGTAAAAGGTATTTATGCCACCCAGATGTAAAACTAGCCTGAAATCCAGAACCTGCTTTGTGCTAACATTCCACTCATTTGTACACGTTGTTTGATATGACAAGAAGTGGCAACGAGTGGAATGTTAGCACAAACAGACTGGAATTCACCAGGCTAGTATAAAACCATAAAGGCGTAAGAAATATTGCCAGAAATATGTAGTTTTTTTTAAAAATACTGGCAGACATTTTTTACATTCTAAATAATATGTAGCCTATATTCACTCGCAAATAAATAAATTCAGAAATGATATCACAGTGACAAGGAAAGGATGGACAGTAAGAAGGATGAAATCAAAGATACAATGGAAAGTCACAATATCAGATAGCGCAAAAAACAATCTTAATCAAAAACATGTCATTTTGACAGACAGGAATAGGTTTGTTCTCTAATATTGCATTGCCCAGATCTCTTCCATGTCTCTCCCACACAGTTATTTCTATCGACCCATATCTGCCACTAAAGTCTCTGCAAAGATTTTCCTTAAAATTAAAAAAATATTTTCTACTCTGTCCTGGCAATGGGTTTGAATATGGAGAGATTTGCAGAGATACAGTATGAAGTGAATGATATGGTCTCTTGCAACACTCTTGGTTCCTCAAGAGGTCTGTCCTCTTCCCTCTCCTCTTCCCTGCTCCTCCTACTTCTCCCACTCTTCCCTGCTCTTCCTCCTCCCTGCTCTTCCCTGCTCCTCCTCCCTCCTCTTCCCTGCTCTTCCTCCTCCCTGCTCTTCCCTGCTCTTCCTCCTCCCTGCTCTTCCCTGCTCCTCCTCCCTCCTCTTCCCTGCTCTTCCTCCTCCCCACTCTTCCCTGCTCCTCCTCCTCCTCCCACTCTTCCCTGCTCTTCCTCCTCCCTGCTCTTCCCTGCTCCTCCTCCCTCCTCTTCCCTGCTCTTCCTCCTCCCCACTCTTCCCTGCTCTTCCTCCTCCCTGCTCTTCCCTGCTCCTCCTCCCTCCTCTTCCCTGCTCTTCCTCCTCCCCACTCTTCCCTGCTCCTCCTCCTCCTCCCACTCTTCCCTGCTCTTCCTCCTCCCCACTCTTCCCTGCTCTTCCTCCTCCCTGCTCTTCCCTGCTCCTCCTCCCTCCTCTTCCCTGCTCTTCCTCCTCCCTGCTCTTCCCTGCTCCTCCTCCCTCCTCTTCCCTGCTCTTCCTCCTCCCTGCTCTTCCCTGCTCCTCCTCCCTCCTCTTCCCTGCTCTTCCTCCTCCCTGCTCTTCCCTGCTCCTCCTCCCTCCTCTTCCCTGCTCTTCCTCCTCCCTCCTCTTCCCTGCTCCTCCTCCTCCCTCCTCTTCCATGCTCCTTCTCCCAGGGCCATAACCAGGGTTTAAGCTCTAGAGAGGTCGGAAAGGGACCCCCCCCCCCCCCAGGAAATAAAACCCTTTGCCTTGATGGCTGCTTTGCACACACTTGGCGTTCCCTCAACCAGCTTCACCCGGAATGCTTTTCCAAAAGTCTTGAAGGAGTTCCCACATATGCTGAGCACTTGTTTGCTGCTTTTCTTTCCAGGTCATTTGATGCAGCACTCCGTTACTCTCCTTCTTGGTAGAAGCTGGTTGAGAGAATGCCAAGAGTGTGCAAAGCTGTTATCAAGGCAAAGTGTGGCTACTTTGAAGAATCTCAAATATAAAATAGATTTTGATTTGTTTAAACACTTTTTTGGTTGCTACATGATTCCATATGTGTTATTTCATAGTTTTGATGTCTTCACTATTATTCTACAATGTAGAAAATAGTAAAAAATAAAGAAAAACCCTTGAATGAGTAGGTGTGTCTAAACTTTTGACTGGTACTGTAAATATAATATACTGTAAATATACTGTAAATATAATATACTGTAAATATACTGTATATATAATATACAGTAAATGTACTGTAAATATAATATACTGTAAATATACTGTAAATATAATATACAGTAAATGTACTGTAAATATAATATACTGTAAATATACTGTAAATATAATATACAGTAAATGTACTGTAAATATAATATACTGTAAATATACTGTAAATATAATATACAGTAAATGTACTGTAAATATAATATACTGTAAATATACTGTATATATTTTTTTAGTTGAAAAAAAAATGACCTATGTCCGGACGTCCGTGTCCTCATTTGTAGTTACGGCCCTGCCTCCTTCTTCCTGTTACTCTTCCTCCTTACTCTTCCTCCTCCTCCCTACACCTGTCCCATATGCAGGTTGCCCTCCTCCTCCTTGTTAATCCTCCTTCCTCTTCCTCCTTCCTCGTTTCTCCCCATAGACAGGCTCCATACACAGACTCCCCTCCTCTCTGTCCCTCCTTTTCTCCCCCTAGACAGGCCCCATGTTTGTTTGTCAATTAGGGTGTGCAGGGTGAATACGTGGTCGGTCGTACGGTAATTTGATAAAAGCCAATTTGACATTTGCTCAGTACGTTGTTTTCACTGAGGAAATGAACTAGTCTTTTTTTTTCTTCTCAAGGTTGCTGTTGACACATATTCCACGGTAGTTATTGGGGTCAAATTTGTCTCCACTTTTGTGGATTGGGGTGATTAGTCCTTGATTCCAAATATTGGGGAAGATGCCAGAGCCAAGTATGAGCCCATACATAGACTCACCTCCTCTCTGTCCCTCCTCTCTCCCCCTAGATAGGCCTCATAGACAGACCTCCCTTCTCTCTGTCCCTCCTCTCTCCCCCTAGACAGGCCCCATGGACAGACCGCCCTCCTCTCTTACCATAGACAGGCCCCATGGACAGCCCTCCCTCCTCTCTGTCCCTCCTCTCTCCCCCTAGACAGGCCCCATAGACTCCCCTCCTCTCTCCCCCTAGACAGGCCCCATGGACAGCCCTCCCTCCTCTCTGTCCCTCCTCTCTCCCCCTAGACAGGCCCCATAGACTCCCCTCCTCTCTCCCCCTAGACAGGCCCCATGGACAGACCGCCCTCCTCTCTGTCCCTCCTCTTTCCCCCTAGACAGGCCCCATATACTCCCCTCCTCTCTCCCCCGAGACAGGCCCCATGGACAGCCCTCCCTCCTCTTGGTCCCTCCTCTCTCCTCCTAGACAGGCCCCAAAGACACACCTCCCTCCTCTCTGTCCCTCCGCTCTCCCCCTAGACAGGCCCCATACACAAAGTTCCTTCCTCTTCTGTGATGGCCTCCAGCTCGTCTGTGCGGATGGCCTGGGTGATGAGGTTGAGTTCTTCACACATGGTCTCGTAACGGTACGCCACACGGATGTCGGGGACGTTGGTGCGTCGGATGTCGTTGCCCTCCTGCCCCTCCTTGATGTAGTGAGGGCCCAGCCAGTAACTCTTCACCTGAGGACAGAAAGTGGATTGAGGAAAAGTATCAGGTGATAAACGAGGTTTCCTCCAAACAGATCACGTATGACCGTGGGAAATAGTAGTGTGTGTGTTAGAGATACATTGATTGGTTGAATGCATTACGAAGATCTATTGATCTGAACAGACCTAAGCAAAGTCTGTCAATCTCAAACATGCACATAGCCTTAGGAACAAGCTAACAGTAGGAACAGGCTAACAGTAGGAACAAGCTAACAGTAGTAAGAGGCTAACAGTAGGAACAGGCTAACAGTAGGAACAGGCTAACAGTAGGAACAGGCTAACAGTAGAAGCAGGCTAACAGTAGGAATAAGATAACAGTAGGAACAGGCTAACAGTAGGAACAGGCTAACAGTAGGAACAGGCTAACAGTAGGAACAGGCTAACAGTAGGAACAGGCTAACAGTAGGAACAGGCTAACAGTAGGAACAGGCTAACAGTTCGAAGCAGGCTAACAGTAGGAACAAGATAACAGTAGGAACAGGCTAACGGTAGTAACAGGCTAACAGTAGGAACAGGCTAACAGTAGTAACAGGCTAACAGTAGAAACAGGCTAACAGTAGTAACAGGCTAACAGTAGTAACAGGCTAACAGTAGGAACAGGCTAACGGTAGTAACAGGCTAACGGTAGGAAAAGGCTAACAGTAGGAAAAAGCTAACAGTAGGAACAGGCTAACAGTAGGAACAGGCTAACAGTAGGAACAGGCTAACAGTAGGAACAGGCTAACAGTAGTAACAGGCTAACGGTAGGAACAGTCTAACAGTAGGAACAGGCTAACAGTAGGAACAGGCTAACAGTAGGAACAGGCAAGCAGTAGGTAGATAATGTAGTAGGGAATAGATTCTCAAGTAAATAATGTAGAAACGTGATAATCCGGTGGTTAATGATAAGGCAGTAGTACCTTATGGGAGAAACCGCTCATCAGAACACTGTTCCTGGCCAGCTCACACATGTCACAGGAGCTGAGCTTCCACACCTGAGCAGCGATGCTGTACTCCTCCATCAGGGGCTCCTGGAACGGGACAGCATAGAGTAACAGTAATTTGTCATATGTTCCATCCTGATAATGACATTCAGCCTGAGGAAGGCCCAGAACACCCAGCTCTTGGAGTCAGGGATAGGAGGGCCCCAGCAGGGAGGGCCCCAGTAGGGAGGGCCCCAGCAGGGAGGACCCCAAGCATGGAATCATGGCTATGTACAGTCTGTTCACTTTCACATACTTATTCATTTACTTTATTTATTCTCTCTTAGAACATGGTCTAGTCTCCACATTTACTTATCTACCTATCAGAACATGGTCTAGTCTCCACAGTTACTTATCTACCTATAGGAACATGGTCTATTCTCCACAGTTACTTATCTACCCATCAGAACATGGTCTAGTCTCCACAGTTACTTATCCACCTATCAGAACATGGTCTAGTCTCCACAGTTACTTATCTACCTATCAGAACATGGTCTATTCTCCACAGTTACTTATCTACCCATCAGAACATGGTCTAGTCTCCACAGTTACTTATCCACCTATCAGAACATGGTCTAGTCTCCACAGTTACTTATCCACCTATCAGAACATGGTCTAGTCTCCACAGTTACTTATCTACCTATCAGAACATGGTCTAGTCTCCACAGTTACTTATCTACCCATCAGAACATGGTCTAGTCTCCACAGTTACTTATCTACCCATCAGAACATGGTCTAGTCTCCACAGCTACTTATCTACCCATCAGAACATGGTCTTGTCTCCACAGCTACTTATCTACCTATCAGAACATGATCTATTCGCAAATACTGATGATGCTCCTTTCCAATAAATATTGCGGTTCTTATTCTGATGACATGGTCATCGATGCTTTATTGCCATTTGACAAATACAAATATTCTCTCTCTTGTCCATAATAATGTCATCATGTAGACCAGCCTACCCTCCCTGTATCTGAGAGCTGTTGGCTAGAGCGTGAGCACCAAGACCAGTGTAGGAACGTTTGTTATTTGTCACACCCTGGCTTTAGTTATCTTTGTTTTCATTATTATTTTAGGTAGGTCAGGGTGTGACATGGGGAAGTTTGTGTGTTTTTGTTATGTCTAGGGTGTTGTATGGTTTAGGGGATTAAGTCGCTCTGGATAAGAGCCTCTGCTAAATGACTCAAATGTAAATGTAAATGTAAGTAGAGTAGATGGGTTAGTGTTTAGTATAGATGTCTAGGAAAGTCTATGGTTGCCTGAATTGGTTCTCAATCAGAGACAGCTGGTTATTGTTGTCTCTGATTGGGAGCCATATTTAAGGCAGCCATGGGCTTTAGCTGTTTTGTGGGTAATTGTCTATGTGTAGTGTTTGTGTCAGCACTATCTGTATTTATAGCTTCACGGTCGTCAGTTTTGTTATTTTGTTAGTTCGTGTATAGTTGTTCGTTTCTTGTTTGTTTTCTCTCTTCTTAAAAATAAAGAAGATGTATTTTGCACACGCTGCGCCTTGGTCCAATCTCTCACAGCAAGACGATCGTGACATTATTTAACACAACCGTTGTTGTTTTATTGTGACAAAACAAAATCAGTAGAGATGAAAATGCGATGGAAACATATTGAACGTATATTTTTATTCGGGTAAATGAAAACCGAAGAGAAAAAGTACATTGTGTGAACTACGTTATTACTGAATTGTCAGTTTGGTGGAAACTGCTGGTGGGAAAATGCACATATTTTCTCAATGTAGATTTTTATAATATTTTTATGAAATTTTGTTGCCAATTGGATGGAAAGATGTCTAGCTAGTGACCAAGGCACCATAGACATATAATATAGTATATATTCACATACCAGTATTCATAGTGTTTATTTATATACGTCGTTGGGGTTCACCAACCTTAGTGAAGTGGAACTGTAGAGGGTCGTCCGTGGACAGTGACACCATGAGTCCTCTGGACAGATACTCAGGCAGTGGGTTACGGTGGTAGCTGAGGAACAGGCTGTTGTTGCTCAGAGGAGACATGGCGATGCCGATCTGAGCCAGGTAGTACAGGTACTGCAGCACAGGGGCCTGAAGGAGACAAGGGGAAGACATGGTGATTCACTATGTGTTCTTGTTGTGGGGCCGTTGTCCCTTTGGACTGGAAAACATTGTCGATAGAACAGAACAACCGTTTGATTTGGAACGTTTACAGTAGCCGCCATGTTTGAAAGGCACCAGATGTTCACAAGCTCGTACTGTAGTTGACTGAGGCCTTGTCCCCATTGTAGTGGTGGGAAATAGAGAGATTGTGGAGGCTGACAAGTGTGTGTGTGTGCGTGTGAGTGTGTGTGTGTGTCTCTCTGTGTGTGTGTGTGCATGTGAGTGTGTGTGTCTCTGTGTGTGAGTGTGCTCGTGTGAGTGTGTGTGTCTCTGTGTGTGTGTGTCTATGTGTGTGTGTGTGCGTGTGAGTGTGTGTGTCTCTGTGTGTGAGTGTGCTCGTGTGAGTGTGTGTGTCTCTGTGTGTGTGTGTGTGTATCTCTGTGTGTGAGTGTGTGTGTGTGTGTGTGAGTGTCTCTGTGTGTGAGTGTGTGTCTATGTGTGTGTGTGTGCGTGTGAGTGTGTGTGTCTCTGTGTGTGAGTGTGCTCGTGTGAGTGTGTGTGTCTCTGTGTGTGTGTGTGTGTGTGTGTATCTCTGTGTGTGAGTGTGTGTGTCTCTGTGTGTGTGTGTGTGTGTGTGCGTGTGAGTGTCTCTGTGTGTGAGTGTGTGTGTCTCTGTGTGTGTGTGTGTGTGTGAGTGTGAGTGTCTCTGTGTGTGAGTGTGTGTGTCTCTGTGTGTGAGTGTGTGTGTGTGTGTGTGTGTGTGTGTGTGTGTGTGTGAGTGTCTCTGTGTGTGTGTGTGTGTGTCTATGTGTGTGTGTGTGCGTGTGAGTGTGTGTGTGTGTGTGTGTGTGTATCTCTGTGTGTGAGTGTGTGTGTCTCTGTGTGTGTGTGTGTGTGAGTGTGTGCGTGTGAGTGTCTCTGTGTGTGAGTGTGTGTGTGTCTCTGTGTGTGTGTGTGTGTGTGTGTGCGTGTGAGTGTCTCTGTGTGTGTGAGTGTGTGTGTCTCTGTGTGTGTGTGTGTGTGTGTGTATCTCTGTGTGTGTGTGTGTGTGCGTGTGATTGTCTCTGTGTGTGTGCATGTGAGTGTCTGTGTGTGTGAGTGTGTGAGTGTCTCTGTGTGTGAGTGTGAGTGTCTCTGTGTGTGTGTGCATGTGAGTGTCTCTGTGTGTGAGTGTGAGTGTCTCTGTGTGTGTGTGCATGTGAGTGTCTCTGTGTGTGAGTGTGTGTGTATCTCTGTGTGTGTGTGTGTGCATGTGAGTGTCTCTGTCTGTGAGTGTGTGTGTATCTCTGTGTGTGTGTGTGTGTGTGTCTCTGTGTGCTCGTGTGATCGTGTGATTAAAAGGAGCAGCAGTACCTTCCTAAGCAGTAGTCCGTGGGAGATGTTTTCTGACAGCATGAAACCTGACACCAGGTGATGGATAGGCCCCGCCTCCCCACAGTGAGGACGCAGCACCAGGGTGTTGAAACCTCTCTGCCTAGGACACACATAGATATATGGTTCATAGATATATGGTTCAACCCTGTTCCTGGAGAGATACCCTCCTGTCGGTTCACACCAGGGCTCTCCAACCCTGTTTCTGGAGAGCTACCCTCCTGTAGGTTTACAGCAGGGCTCACCAACCCTGTTCCTGGAGAGCTACCCTCCTGTAGGTTCACACCAGGGCTCTCCAACCCTGTTCCTGGAGAGCTACCCTCCTGTAGGTTCACACCAGGGCTCTCCAACCCTGTTCCTGGAGAGCTACCCTCCTGTAGGTTTACAGCAGGGCTCTCCAACCCTGTTCCTGGAGAGCTACCCTCCTGTAGGTTCACACCAGGGCTCTCCAACCCTGTTCCTGGAGAGCTACCCTCCTGTAGGTTTACACCAGGGCTCTCCAAACCTGTTCCTGGAGAGCTATCCTCCTGTAGGTTTACAGCAGGGCTCTCCAACCCTGTTCCTGGAGAGCTACCATCCTGTAGGTTTACAGCAGGGCTCACCAACCCTGTTCCTGGAGAGCTATCCTCCTGTAGGTTTACAGCAGGGCTCACCAACCCTGTTCCTGGAGAGCTACACTCCTGTAGGTTCACACCAGGGCTCTCCAACCCTGTTCCTGGAGAGCTACCATCCTGTAGGCTTACAACAGGGCTCTTGTCAGGATTTACCTAGGGGTCATGATTGGGGGCTGTACAGATGTTTGGTGTATTAGAATAATTTATTATGCTTATGTTATATTAATAGAAGGGGAGGGGTTATAAGACCCCTCCCTCCTTACATTTATAGGGTCATAGACTACAGATTAACAATACAAATTCATTGTAGAGGTTTAGTATTCCACAATTGTGTTTAGTTCTCTATTTCATTAGGAAGAGGCCCCTCTGAGTAATGTGTGACTGTGAAGAAGGAGCTCTGCAGGGGAGTGGAGGAGATAAGACTAGTCAAACATTCCACAATAAATCAGCTTTGGGGAGTGGACGTTTACTGCTAAGTTTAAGATAACACTAAAAGCCATTGTTTATATAGGGTTTTGGTCTCAGGAGTAAAAAGGTACTGACTAGTCAGTGACATCACTAAGGCGGGACTTCGGTTTAATAAAACAACTTGAGACCTTTTTGTTTGATGCAGAACTTACTCAGAAACGTGCGTGCCATGTTCCTGTTTGTCAACTTCTGTCTGCGATTGCATTAAGAAAGGTTTTTGAATGATTTAATTAAAGATATTGTCATAATGCTAATTTCGCCAATGAACCAATGATTGACAAAGATGGACGTAAGGAACGAACTCTAATACTCTCCAACCCTGTTCCTGGAGAGCGACCCTCCTGTAGGTTTACACCAGGGCTCTCCAAACCTGTTCCTGGAGAGCTACCCTCATGTAGGGTCACACCAGGGCTCTCCAACCCTGTTCCTGGAGAGCCTCCCTCCTGTAGGTTTACAGCAGGGCTCACCAACCCTGTTCCTGGAGAGCTATCCTCCTGTAGGTTTACACCAGGGCTCTCCAAACCTGCTCCTGGAGAGCTATCTTCCTGTAGGTTTACAGCAGGGCTCTCCAACCCTGTTCCTGGAGAGCTATCCTCCTGTAGGTTCACACCAGGGCTCTCCAACCCTGTTCCTGTAGGTTAACACCAGGGCTCTCCAACCCTGTTCTTGGAGAGCTATCCTCCTGTAGGTTTTCACTACAACCCCAGTTTTAACTAACCTGATTCAGCTTATCAACCAGCTAATTATTAGAATCAGGTGTGCTAGATGAAGGTTGGAGTGAAAACCTCCAGGAACACGTTTAGACTCAACCTCCAGCAACAGGGTTGGAATGAAAACCTCCAGCAACAGGGTTGGAATGAAAACCTCCAGCAACAGGGTTAGAATGAAAACCTCTAGTAACAGGATTGGAATGAAAACCTCCAGTAACAGGATTGGAATGAAAACCTCCAGTAACAGGGTTGGAATGAAAACCTCCAGCAACAGGGTTGGAATGAAAACCTCCAGCAACAGGGTTAGAATGAAAACCTCCAGCAACAGGATTGGAATGAAAACCTCCAGCAACAGGGTTGGAATGAAAACCTCCAGCAACAGGATTGGAATGAAAACCTCCAGCAACAGGATTGGAATGAAAACCTCCAGCAACAGGGTTGGAATGAAAACCTCCAGCAACAAGGTTGGAATGAAAACCTCCAGCAACAGGGTTAGAATGAAAACCTCCAGCAACAGGATTGGAGAGAAAACCTCCAGCAACAGGGTTGGAATGAAAACCTCCAGCAACAGGATTGGAATGAAAACCTCCAGCAACAGGGTTGGAAAGTCCTAGCTACCGTTCCCACACATAGCCAGCTGTTTACAGTGATAATGCTAGAATCAGTGTAAATGGTACAGTGCTGCATTGTCATGTAGGCCCATACCTGCGCAGGTGGTTGAGCACGGTCATGTTAGCGTACATATAGTACAGGTAGTAGGCATAAGGAGGGTTGTCTTCTTCAGTCCAGTTGACTGGCAGAGGACTCTCCATGTTGAAGCAGTGTTGCTCTGGTTTAGACTCATCGTCCACACTGTCGAAGCCCACCACCTGAACACACACACACACACACACACACACACACACACACACACACGCACGCACGCACGCACACGCACACGCACACGCACACGCACACGCACACGCACACACACACACACACACACACACACACACACACACACACACACACACACACACACACACACACCATCGTCATCGTAATCATCATTGTCGACGTTATCATCTTCATGATCAGTGGTCGTGTTTGAGAGCGTCAGTTTAGGTCAGTCGCTGACGACAGACTGAGTTGACTGACTGATTTAACAACGTATTGTGATGTGTAGATCCGTCAGAATTGATGTTCTCAAACACGGCCAGCGTCTCCGAGAGGTTTTCTGTCAGATTGCCCTCGGTGGAGTCGGGAAAACAAAACCGGACGTTGGGGTTTTCAAGGGGAAATGAAATGAGAGCCTGTGACGTCACTTCCTCTTTTGGACGTTAACAAGGCGGGGCACTCCATCTTAACTCCTCCTCCACGTTAACTGGATTGGTTGAACAGTGCAGAAGAGAACCTCCCCCACACACAGTGTGTTTTTCCTTCTCCTCCGTCAGGACAAGAAAGATAACGCTGCCCCAGGCATTATCTTTGAAAACCTGCTACGTTAGCTTACTGCTAGACATAAGCCATAATAAACTGATCCAAAAAACACACAATTTTCTCTGAACCCACTAAAACCAATGGTTGTTTACTCACGTGTTGTAGGAAGAGGTGCAGCTCACTGTGATTGGCGGGGTCGATGGTGACCTCAAACAGAGGCATGAAGATGTTCTCCAGCATCTCCTGGAAGTTAGACAGCTGCTTCTTGGTGTGGTACACGTCACTGTGGAGAGAGATAGAGAGCATGCAGGTCTGGTCACCTTTTCTTCCCTTGAATTGTATCGGGTGGGTTTTCAGGTCAAATGACAGAATCATGGTTCAGCAACAATAATGAGGTATTTTCACAGTAATTAAATGTTCTCTGGCAGCTGGCTTGACTATTTACATTTAAGTCATTTAGCAGACGCTCTTATCCAGAGCGACTTGAAAGTTCATACATATTCATCCTGGTGCCCCCATGGGAATTGAACCCTGGTCCCCCCATGGGAATTGAACCCACAACCCTGGCGTTGCAAGCGCCATGCTCTACCAACTGAGCCACACGGGACCACGACTATAGCTGTGTGGAAGGACTGAAGCACTTTAACCTCTGTCTATTTCAAACATGATAATATGTTGCTTCATTCAGAACAATGTGGAACAAGTGGGAACACCAGACAATTGTTGTTGAATGGATGAAAGTAGTAGTAACAGAGATGGTATATAACGTGGTGAGAGGCTTTTGGTGGTACTCACAAGAGTCGTGGCACCTGCAACAGCCAGCGTACGTTGTTAGAGTAGACTTGGTGTTTGACGGCCCACTGGGCCAGCTTGTCCCATTCGTCCCTCTGGCGACCGTAGATGGACAGACGCAGCTCCACGTTCTGGTATTTACTCTCCTCCAGGTCAGCCATCACCTCCTGACGGGGTGCAGAGGCATACAATAGTCAGCAGGGGGCGCTAAAAACTAGTATAGGACATTACTACAACATTACTACTAAAATACAACATATAATACAGCATTATTACAATACAACATACAATACAGCAATACTACAATACAACATACAATATAACATTACTACAATACAGCATTACTACAATACAGCATTACTACAATACAGCATTATTACAATACAACATTATTACAATACAACATACAATACAGCATGACTACAATACAGCATACAATACAGCATTACTACAATACAGCATTACTACAATACAGCATTACTACAAAACAGCATTACTACAATACAACATTACTACAATACAGCATGACTACAATACAGCATACAATACAGCATTACTACAATACAGCATTACTACAAAACAGCGTTACTACAATACAGCATTAATACAATACAGCATTACTACAAAACAACATTACTACCATACAAAATACAATACAGCATTACTACAATACAACATTACTACAATATAGCATTACTACAATACAGCATTACTACAAAACAACATTACTACAATACAGCATTACTACAATACAGCATTACTACAATACAGCATTACTACAATACAGCATACAATACAGCATTACTACAATACAGCATTACTACAAAACAGCGTTACTACAATACAGCATTAATACAATACAGCATTACTACAAAACAACATTACTACCATACAAAATACAATACAGCATTACTACAATACAACATTACTACAAAATAGCATTACTACAATACAGCATTACTACAAAACAACATTACTACAATACAGCATTACTACAATACAGCATACAATACAGCATTACTACAATACAGCATTACTACAAAACATCATTACTACAATACAGCATTACTACAATACAGCATTACTACAAAACAACATTACTACCATACAAAACAGCAATACTACAATACAGCATACAATACAGCATTACTACAATACAGCATTACTACAAAACATCATTACTACAATACAGCATTACTACAATACACCATTACTACAATACAGCATTACTACAATACAGCATTACTACAAAACATCATTACTACAATACAGCGTTACTACAATACAGCATGACTACCATACAAAATACAATACAGCATTACTACAATACAGCATTACTACAATACAGTATTACTACAATACAGCATTACTACATTGTAGCATTACTACAAAACAACATACAATACAGCATTACTACAATACAACATTACTACAATATAGCATTACTACAATACAACATACAATATAGCATTACTACAATATAGCATTACTACAATACAACATTACTACAAAACAGCATTACTACAATACAACATTACTACAATACAGCATTACTACAATACAGCATTATTACAATACAACATACAATACAGCAATACTACAATACAACATACAATATAACATTACTACAATACAGCATTACTACAATACAGCATTATTACAATACAACATACAATACAGCATGACTACAATACACCATTACTACAAAACATCATTACTACAATACAGCGTTACTACAATACAGCATTAATACAATACAGCATTACTACAAAACAACATTACTACCATACAAAATACAATACAGCATTACTACAAAACAGCATGACTACAATACACCATGAATACAATACAGCATTACTACAAAACAGCATTACTACCATACAAAATACAATACAGCATTACTACAATACAGCATTACTACAATACAGTATTACTACAATACAGCATTACTACAATGTAGCATTACTACAAAACAACATACAATACAGCATTACTACAATACAACATTACTACAATATAGCATTACTACAATACAACATACAATATAGCATTACTACAATATAGCATTACTACAATACAACATTACTACAAAACAGCATTACTACAATACAACATTACTACAATACAGTATTACTACAATACAGCATTACTACAATGTAGCATTACTACAAAACAGCATTACTACAATACAACATTACTACAATACAGTATTACTACAATACAGCATTACTACAATACAACATTACTACAATACAGTATTACTACAATACAGCATTACTACAATACAACATTACTACAAAACAGCATTACTACAATACAGCATTACTACAATACAGCATTACTACAATACAGTATTACTACAATACAGCATTACTACAATACAGCATTATTACAATACAACATACAATACAGCATTACTACAATACAACATTACTACAATATAGCATTACTACAATACAACATACAATATAGCATTACTACAATATAGCATTAATACAATATAACATTACTACAAAACAGCATTACTACAATACAGCATTACTACAATACAACATACAATACAACATTACTACAATACAACATTACTACAATATAGATTTACTACAATACAACATACAATACAGCATTACTACAATACAGCATTACTACAATACAGCATTACTACAATACACCATTACTACAATACACCATTACTACAATACAGCATTACTACAGAGGACTCCTGATATCTCCAGGAGTGATCAGTAGAATTTTTGTCTTTATCTGTTGTTGTCTAGTACTGTCTTTTTGCTAGCTAGGTCCATCTACTGTAAGTGCTTCCTGTCTTCCCAGTGGTCTACTTGGTATGTGAACTGCTTCCTGTCTTCCAAGTAGTCTACTTGGTGTGTGAACTGCTTCCTGTCTTCCCAGTAGTCTACTTGGTGTGTGAACTGCTTCCTGTCTTCCCAGTGGTCTACTTGGTGTGTGAACTGCTTCCTGTCTTCCCAGCAGCCTACTTGGTGTGTGAACTGCTTCCTGTCTTCCCAGCAGTCTACTTGGTGTGTGAACTGCTTCCTGTCTTCCCAGCAGCCTACTTGGTGTGTGAACTGCTTCCTGTCTTCCCAGTAGTCTACTTGGTGTGTGAACTGCTTCCTGTCTTCCCAGCAGCCTACTTGGTGTGTGAACTGCTTCCTGTCTTCCCAGCAGTCTACTGGTGTGTGAACTGCTTCCTGTCTTCCAAGTAGTCTACTTGGTGTGTGAACTGCTTCTAGTCTTCCCAGTAGTCTACTTGGTGTGTGAACTGCTTCCTGTCTTCCCAGTAGTCTACTGGTGTGTGAACTGCTTCCTGTCTTCCAAGTAGTCTACTTGGTGTGTGAACTGCTTCTAGTCTTCCCAGTAGTCTACTTGGTGTGTGAACTGCTTCCTGTCTTCCCAGTGGTCTACTTGGTGTGTGAACTGCTTCCTGTCTTCCCAGCAGCCTACATAGTGTGTGAACTGCTTCCTGTCTTCCCAGCAGCCTACTTGGTGTGTGAACTGCTTCCTGTCTTCCCAGTAGTCTACTTGGTGTGTGAACTGCTTCCTGTCTTCCCAGCAGCCTACTTGGTGTGTGAACTGCTTCCTGTCTTCCCAGTAGTCTACTTGGTGTGTGAACTGCTTCCTGTCTTCCCAGCAGCCTACTTGGTGTGTGAACTGCTTCCTGTCTTCCCAGTAGTCTACTTGGGGTGTGAACTGCTTCCTGTCTTCCCAGTAGTCGACTTGATGTGTGAACTGCTTCCTGTCTTCCCAGCAGCCTACTTGATGTGTGAACTGCTTCCTGTCTTCCCAGTAGTCTACTGGTGTGTGAACTGCTTCCTGTCTTCCAAGTAGTCTACTTGGTGTGTGAACTGCTTCTAGTCTTCCCAGTAGTCTACTTGGTGTGTGAACTGCTTCCTGTCTTCCCAGTGGTCTACTTGGTGTGTGAACTGCTTCCTGTCTTCCCAGCAGCCTACATAGTGTGTGAACTGCTTCCTGTCTTCCCAGCAGCCTACTTGGTGTGTGAACTGCTTCCTGTCTTCCCAGTAGTCTACTTGGTGTGTGAACTGCTTCCTGTCTTCCCAGCAGCCTACTTGGTGTGTGAACTGCTTCCTGTCTTCCCAGCAGTCTACTTGGTGTGTGAACTGCTTCCTGTCTTCCCAGCAGCCTACTTGGTGTGTGAACTGCTTCCTGTCTTCCCAGTAGTCTACTTGGTGTGTGAACTGCTTCCTGTCTTCCCAGCAGCCTACTTGGTGTGTGAACTGCTTCCTGTCTTCCTAGTAGCCTACTTGGTGTGTGAACTGCTTCCTGTCTTCCCACCAGTCTACTTGGTGTGTGAACTGCTTCCTGTCTTCCCAGTAGTCTACTTGGTGTGTGAACTGCTCCCTGTCTTCCCAGCAGCCTACTTGGTGTGTGAACTGCTTCCTGTCTTCCCAGCAGGCTACTTGGTGTGTGAACTGCTTCCTGTCTTCCCAGTAGTCTACTTGGGGTGTGAACTGCTTCCTGTCCTCCCAGTAGTCGACTTGATGTGTGAACTGCTTCCTGTCTTCCCAGCGGCCTACTTGATGTGTGAACTGCTTCCTGTCTTCCCAGTAGTCTACTGGTGTGTGAACTGCTTCCTGTCTTCCCAGCAGTCTACTTGGTGTGTGAACTGCTTCCTGTCTTCCCAGCAGCCTACTTGGTGTGTGAACTGCTTCCTGTCTTCCCAGTAGTCTACTTGGTGTGTGAACTGCTTCCTGTCTTCCCAGCAGCCTACTTAGTGTGTGAACTGCTTACTGTCTTCCCAGCAGTCTACTTGGTGTGTGAACTGCTTCCTGTCTTCCCAGCAGCCTACTTGGTGTGTGAACTGCTTCCTGTCTTCCCAGTAGTCTACTTGGTGTGTGAACTGCTTCCTGTCTTCCCAGCAGCCTACTTGGTGTGTGAACTGCTTCCTGTCTTCCCAGTAGCCTACTTGGTGTGTGAACTGCTTCCTGTCTTCCCAGCAGCCTACTTGGTGTGTGAACTGCTTCCTGTCTTCCCAGTAGTCTACTTGGTGTGTGAACTGCTTCCTGTCTTCCCAGCAGCCTACTTGGTGTGTGAACTGCTTCCTGTCTTCCCAGTAGCCTACTTGGTGTGTGAACTGCTTCCTGTCTTCCCACCAGTCTACTTGGTGTGTGAACTGCTTCCTGTCTTCCCAGTAGTCTACTTGGTGTGTGAACTGCTCCCTGTCTTCCCAGCAGCCTACTTGGTGTGTGAACTGCTTCCTGTCTTCCCAGCAGCCTACTTGGTGTGTGAACTGCTTCCTGTCTTCCCAGCAGCCTACTTGTTGTGTGAACTGCTTCCTGTCTTCCCAGTAGTCTACTTGATGTGTGAACTGCTTCCTGTCTTCCCAGTAGTCTACTTGGTGTGTGAACTGCTTCCTGTCTTCCCAGTAGTCTACTTGGTGTGTGAACTGCTTCCTGCCTTCCCAGTAGTCTACTTGGTGTGTGAACTGCTTCCTGTATTCCCAGCAGCCTACTTGGTGTATGAACTGCTTCCTGTCTTCCCAGCAGCCTACTTGGTGTGTGAACTGCTTCCTGTCTTCCCAGTAGTCTACTTGGTGTTTGAACTGCTTCCTGTCTTCCCAGCAGCCTACTTGGTGTGTGAACTGCTTCCTGTCTTCCCAGTGGTCTACTTGGTGTGTGAACTGCTTCCTGTCTTCCCAGTAGTCTACTTGGTGTGTGAACTGCTTCCTGTCTTCCCAGGAGTCTACTTGGTGTGTGAACTGCTTCCTGTCTTCCCAGTAGTCTACTTGGTGTGTGAACTGCTTCCTGTCTTCCCAGTGGTCTACTTGGTGTGTGAACTGCTTCCTGTCTTCCCAGCAGCCTACTTGGTGTGTGAACTGCCTCCTGTCTTCCCAGTGGTCTACTTGGTGTGTGAACTGCTTCCTGTCTTCCCAGTAGTCTACTTGGTGTGTGAACTGCTTCCTGTCTTTCCAGGAGTCTACTTGGTGTGTGAACTGCTTCCTGTCTTCCCAGTAGTCTACTTGGTGTGTGAACTGCTTCCTGTCTTCCCAGTGGTCTACTTGGTGTGTGAACTGCTTCCTGTCTTCCCAGTGGTCTACTTGGTGTGTGAACTGCTTCCTGTCTTCCCAGTAGTCGACTTGATGTGTAAACTGCTTCCTGTCTTCCCAGCAGCCTACTTGGTGTGTGAACTGCTTCCTGTCTTCCCAGTAGTCTACTTGGTGTGTGAACTGCTTCCTGTCTTCCCAGTAGTCTACTTGGTGTGTGAACTGCTTCCTGTCTTCCCAGCAGCCTACTTGGTGTGTGAACTGCTGACTGCTCATAACTTGCAGATGATTGTTGACACATCAACCAGGATTAAGGGGCAGGGTAATTTGTGACGGTTGTGGTTTTGGTAATCAGTGTCAGTGGCGGTCTCATTGCCAAAACTAAGACCTTTGCCGAAACAAAGACGGTTTCTGCAGAGTTCTTCGAGAAGGGAACGAGAGTAATGCTCCACACCACTCTCTCAGTATCTTACCTAGTTATTTTCAGATTCTCTATTTTTGAAGCTTTGGCATCTATGTGTGTGTTTTCTATCTCAGCTCGTTCCTCACCCTGTAGACTGTGAAGATCTTCCTCAACCTGTAGGCTGTGAAAATCTTCCTCATCATGTAGGCTGTGAAGATCTTCCTCACCATGTAGGCTGTGAAGATCTTCTCACCATGTAGGCTGTGAAGATCTTCCTCACCCTGTAGGCTGTGAAGATCTTCTCACCATGTAGGCTGTGAAGGTCTTCCTCACCCTGTAGGCTGTGAAAATCTTCCTCACCCTGTAGGCTGTGAAGATCTTCTCACCATGTAGGCTGTGAAGATCTTCCTCACCCTGTAAGCTGTGAAGGTCTTCCTCACCCTGTAGGCTGTGAAGATCTTCCTCACCCTGTAGGCTTTGAAGATCTTCCTCACCCTGTAGGCTGTGAAAATCTTCTCACCATGTAGGCTGTGAAGGTCTTCCTCACCCTGTAGGCTGTGAAGATCTTCCTCACCCTGTAGGCTGTGAAGATCTTCTCACCCTGTAGGCTGTGAAGATCTTCCTCACCCTGTAGGCTGTGAAGGTCTTCCTCACCCTGTAGGCTGTGAAGATCCTCCTAACCCTGTAGGCTGTGAGGATCTTCCTCACCATGTAGGCTGTGAAGATCTTCTCTCCATGTAGGCTGTGAAATCTTCTAACCATGTAGGCTGTGAAGATCTTCCTCACCCTGTAGGCTGTGAAGGTCTTCCTCACCCTGTAGGCTGTGAAGATCTTCTCACCCTGTAGGCTGTGAAGATCTTCCTCACCCTGTAGGCTGTGAAGGTCTTCCTCACCATGTAGGCTGTGAAGGTCTTCCTCACCCTGTAGGCTGTGAAGATCTTCTCACCATGTAGGCTGTGAAAATCTTCCTCCCCATGCAGGCTGTGAAGATCTTCCTCACCCTGTAGGCTGTGAAGGTTTTCCTCACCCTGTAGGCTGTGAAGGTCTTCCTCACCCTGTAGGCTGTGAAGATTTTCCTCACCCTGTAGGCTGCGAAGGTCTTCCTCACCCTGTAGGCTGCGAAGGTCTTCCTCACCCTGTAGGCTGCGAAGGTCTTCCTCCCCCTGTAGGCTGTGAAGATCTTCTCACCATGTAGGCTGTGAAGATCTTCCTCACCATGCAGGCTGTGAAGATCTTCCTCACCCTGTAGGCTGTGAGGATCTTCCTCACCATGTAGGCTGTGAAGGTCTTCCTCACCCTGTAGGCTGTGAAGATCTTCCTAATCCTGTAGGCTGTGAGGATCTTCCTCACCATGTAGGCTGTGAAAATCTTCCTCACCCTGTAGGCTGTGAAGATCTTCTCACCATGTAGGCTGTGGAAATCTTCTCACCATGTAGGCTGTGAATATCTTCCTCACCCTGTAGGCTGTGAAGATCTTCCTCACCCTGTAGGCTGTGAAAATCTTCCTCACCCTGTAGGCTGTGAAGATTTTCCCACCATGTAGGCTGTGAAGGTCTTCCTCACCCTGTAGGCTGTGAAGATCTTCCTCACCATGTAGGCTGGGAAGATCTTCCTCACCCTGTAGGCTGTGAAGATCTTCCTCACCCTGTAGGCTGTGAAGGTCTTCTCACCATGTAGGCTGTGAAGATCTTCCTCACCCTGTAGGCTGTGAAGGTCTTCCTCACCATGTAGGCTGTGAAGATCTTCTCTCCATGTAGGCTGTGAAGGTATTCCCACCATGTAGACTGTGAAGGTCTTCCTCACCATGTAGGCTGTGAAGATCTTCCTCACCCTGTAGGCTGTGAAGATCTTCCTCACCTAGTAGGCTGTGAAAATCCTCCTCACCCTGTAGGCTGTGAAGATCTTCCTCACCCTGTAGGCTATGAAGATCTTCCTCACCCTGTAGGCTGTGAAGATCTTCCTCACCATGTAGGCTGTGAAAATCTTCCTCACCCTGTAGGCTGTGAAGATCTTCCTCACCCTGTAGGCTGTGAAGATCTTCCTCACCCTGTAGACTGTGAAGGTCTTCCTCACCCTGTAGGCTGTGAAGTTCTTCCTCACCCTGTAGGCTGCAACCCTTCTAATTTTAAGTACACTGCGCTCACAACCCATGTTGAATTCCTGGTCTCTGGCAGCGTTTGGAATTGCTGATCTGCGTTCAAGAACGCCAAGTTCGTCTCAGCCTATGCTGCCCTTCAGTCCCGAGACTTTTTTGGCCTTGAAGGAGACATGGACCAAGCCAGAGAACGTTGCTCTCTCTTTAGATGCTCTCTCTTCATCTGACCCCCAGAGGGTTTAACTTCTTGAGAATACAGGGGGTGCTGTTTCGCATTAGCATAATTGCCTCTACAGATTAAACTGCCTCTTATTCAATTATTGCTGTTACTATATGCATATAACCATATACCATTGGATAGAAAACAAGCTATGGTTTCTAAAACCGTTCCAATTTTGTCTCTGAGTGAAACACAGGTCATTTCACAGCACTTTCCCTGAGCCAGAAGAAGATTGCAAGATGTGTATGCTCGCTTCAACGCTCTGCCTATATATGGTCATGCCACCTATGACCCGAAACACACTTCATTCTTCTTCCTCTGGGTGTCAGGAAGTTGTCAGAGGAGAAATTTTTTGTTTATCTTGTACTGACGTGAAATAAGACCTATTTCTTTAGCGTGACCGACAACTTCCGGTTTCTGAAATGCGCGTTGTAGAGGTGCCATTGTCTTTTGTTTTGCTGACGTTACGGATGAAAACTATCTCCGTCTCGAAGTTTGTTTGATACATGTGACCATATCACCGTAATGTATGTTTTTTCAATATAGTTTAATCAGATTATTAGAATTTTTTCGGGAGTTTTGCCGTGTTCCGTTCTTTGAGTTTTTTAACTTTGGACAGGGACCGTGCCAGTCGACCAGTACCCAGGCTAAATGAAGAGGGGAAGTTGCCATTGTGAATGGATTGAACGACTCATCAGGACTAAGGACACCTTGATCAACATTCTGATGAAAGATCAGCAATAGTAAGACCCAATTTACGATGTTATTTCATATATCTGTCGTGCATGTGAACTGGTCGGGCGCGTCCAGCTGGTTCTGGCTGGCCTGGTTATGCTAATTTAGCGCTACATTTTGTTTTCGCTATAAAACATTTAAAAAATCTGAAATATTGTTTGGATTCACCAGATGTTGGGCTTTCAATGTCTGTACGCTGTGTATTTTTTCTGAAATGTTTTAAGACAAGTAATTAGTTATATAACGTTGGTCTCTGTAATTGTTCTAGCTGCATCAGCACTATATCAGATTGCAGCTGCAATGTAGAACTGTGATTTATACCTGAAAAATGCACATTTAAAAAAACAAAACTATGCTATACCATAAATATGTTATCAGACTGTCATCTTATGAATTTGTTTGTTGGTTAGTGGCTATCAATATCTTAGTTTAGCCGAATTGGTGATAGCACCTGATGGAGTAAGAAACTGTTGGAGTAAGAAAATGGTGTCTTTTGCTAACGTGTTTAGCTAATAGATTTACATATTGTGTCTTCCCTGTAAAACATTTAAAAAATCTGAAATGGTGGTTTTATTCACAAGATCTGTGTCTTTCATTGGGTGTCTTGGACTTGTGATTTAATGATATTTAGATGCTACTATTTAATTGTGACGCTATGCTAGCGATGCTAATCAGTGTGGGTGGGGTGGGGGGTGCTCCCGGATCCGGGTTAGGTACTCTGTAGAGGTTTTAAACAGGCCTGCTCATCAGAGGGTGGTGGAACAGGCCTGCTCATTTCTCCTAAGTGGGACATTTTCTCTGTTCTCCCTCACTCACCTGTTCATCATTTGAATTACATTCTGTCACTATCATCTATCACCCACCAGGTGCCCTTGGAGAGTTAATCAATGAGCTTTACGCCTTGATAAGCTCATTTCCTGACGATGACTCCCCCCACCACGTACTCTCACTACTGGTGTCCCACAGGGCTCAGTTCTAGACCCTTTCCTCTTCTCTCTCTACACCAAGTCACTCAGCTCTGTCATATCCTCACATA
The DNA here is from genome assembly GCF_029448725.1 of Salvelinus fontinalis. NCBI lineage: Eukaryota > Metazoa > Chordata > Actinopteri > Salmoniformes > Salmonidae > Salvelinus > Salvelinus fontinalis. The sequence continues at coordinate 45,368,160 of NC_074672.1, read as the reverse complement.
GTCTCTCCTATCACTGCTATGAGGATGGACCTCTCCTCTTCTTTCTATACACCAAGTCACTCAGCTCTGTCATATCCTCACATAGTCTCTCCTATCACTGCTAATGAGGATGGACCTCTCCTCTTCTCTCTATACACCAAGTCACTCAGCTCTGTCATATCCTCACATGGTCTCTCCTATCATTGCTATGAGGATGGACCTCTCCTCTTCTCTCTATACACCAAGTCACTCAGCTCTGTCATATCCTCACATGGTCTCTCCTATCATTGCTATGCATATGACACTCAACTACTTTTCTCCTTCCCCCCTTCTGACACCCAGGTGGCGACACTCATCTCTGCGTGCCTGGCAGATATCTCAGCTTGGATGTTGGCCCCCCACCGCAAGCTCAAACTCAACAAGACGGAACTGCTCTTGCTCCCGGGGAAGGCCTGCCCTCTCAAAGACTTCTCCATCACGGTGGACAATGACTCGCTTCTGTAGGTTCATGCTCTACAACATCCGTAGATGTCACGCTGCTCCCGCTTTCCCCCCCTGGCGCCAGGCTCCCCAGCATTGCGCACTCCTGCCATCATCCTTAGGCACACCTGACTCCCCCTCCCTGTCACGCGCATCAGCGATTATTGGACTCACCTGGACGTAATCACCTCTGTCATTACCTTCCCTATATATGTCTGGTTCCCTGAGATGGCAGAAATGGCGGAGATGGCGGAGATGGCGCTGAAGAACATGGCTGACATTTTACATTCTCCCAACCAATTGTGCAATTTTGTAATTTTTTTGTGTAACTTATTTTTTTAACTTATTGCTTCTACTGTCTCTTATGACCAAAAATAACTTCAGATTTCAGAAAAGTGATTATTCACCGCGGACTGGAAGAAACGTTTTCCTTTAACGAGTCCGACGAGAAGGATATCCTGTTTTCACTGTGTAACGGATGTGAAATGGCTAACATTACAACAGGCCCAGATTTTTTTTATTTTTACATTTAACCTTTATTTAACAAGGCAAGTCACTTAAGAACAAATTCTTATTTAAAATGACGGCCTACCGGTGAACTGCCTTGTTCAGGGGCAGAACGACAGATTTTTGATCCAGCAACCTTTGGGTTACTGGCCCAACGCTCCAACCCCTAGGATACCTTCCGCTCCATAAGGTCCACGCCTTTTGCGTGAAGAAAATATGCCAGAAAAGGGGACGCAGATCGGGGATCCTTCTGAGAATCCATAGGCGAGCGGGTAACCTCCCAATGCCTTACATTCTCCTTGCTAACGTGCAATCGTTGGAAAATAACATTGATGACCTACTATTAAGATGATCCTACCAACGGGACATTAAAAACTGTAACATCTTATGTTTCACCGAGAAGTGAAGCTGACCGAAGAAACGGACAATATATTGCAGGTGGGATTTTCCATGCACTGGCAGAACAGAGACGCTACCTCTGGTAAGACAAGGGTTGGAGATGTATGTCTTTTTGTCAATAACAGCTGGTGCGCAATGTTTAATATTAAAGAAGTCTCGAGGTATTGCTCGCCTGAGGCAGAGTACCTTATGATAAGCTGTCGACCACACTATCTACCAAGAGAGTTCTTATCTGTATTATTTGTAGCAGTCTATTTACCACCACATAGCGAAGCTGGCACTAAGACCGCTCTCAACCAACTATGTAAAGGCCATAAGCAAAGAATAAAATGCTCACCCAGAAGAGGCGCTCCTAGTGGCCTGGGACTTTAATGCAAACTTAAATCAGTTTTACCACATTTTTACCAGCATGTCACATATACAACCAGGGGGAAAAAATTCTAGCACCAACTGGAATATGTTCCGGGATTCATCCAATGGCATTGAGGAATACATCACCTCAGTCATCGGCATCATCAATAAGTGCATCGATGACGTCGTCCACACAGTGACTGTACGTACATATCCCAACCAGAAGTCATGGATTACAGGCAACATCCGCATCGAGCAAAAGGCTAGAGCTGCCGCTTTCAAGGAGCGGGAGACTAATCCGGACGCTTATAAGAAATCCCGCTATGCCCTCAGACGAACCATCAAACAAGCAAAGTCTCAATGCAGGAATAAGACTGAATCCTACTACACCGGCTCTGACACTCGTCGGATGTGGCAGGGCTTGAAAATTATTACGGACTACAAAGGGAAACCCAGACGCGAGCTGCCCAGTGACGCGAGCCTACCAGACGAGATAAAAACATTTTATGCTCGCTTTCGAGGTAAGCAACACTGAAGCATGCACGAGAGCACCAGCTGTTCTGGTTGACTGTGTGATAACGGTCTCGGTAGCTGATGTGAACAAAACCTTTAAACAGGTCAACATTCACAAAGCCGCGGGGCCAGATGGATTACCAGGACGTGTACTCAAAGCATGCATGGACCAACTGTCTGGTGTCTTCATTGACATTTTCAACCTCTCCCTGACCGTGTCTGTAATACCTACATGTTTCAAGCAGACCACCATAGTCCCTGTGCCCAAGGAAGCGAAGGTAACCTGCCTAAATGATTACCACCCCGTGGTACTCACGTCAGTAGCCATGAACTGCTTTGAAAGGCTGGTCATGGCTCACATCAACAGCATCCTCCCGGACACTCTAGACCCACTCCAATTAGCATACTGCCCCACTGCCCTTTATACTGTTTTTGGTTCCATCGCAATTCTCTACTCTTATGATTTGAACACTCTTTCTCTTGTGGAAACTCCCTCCAATTTGCTTACACAAATCCAACGCTTTTCATTTCAGATGGGGATTGTGAAAGTTCACACATCAGGAGAAAGGGTCGAGAATTGTGACGTAACAATTGTTTACTAGGTTAAGATAGAGGGCATGTACAGTATGCTGATTATACATTCACCTTGATGATGTGTCCAAAGTATTTCCCTTCTACATGGTTGTCTGTCTTGATGAAGATCTCTCTCAGGATGGACTCGCCGATGGGGTTGTATTTGGCGTTGAACTTGTCAAAGCGATGGAAAGTGTTACGGTCCTGTGAGGAGAAAAGGGGGACAGTTCTCAGTCAATGTCTCACTTTTTGATGTCGCTGCCAAGCTGTCACGTCAGATTGTCATTTTGTCTTTAAAGTACAATTGTCAATCAAAAATCTAAAAATAATTGAACGACTGTTAATCCATCCTTTTCCTGAGATCTCTTCATTAACCTTCCAGTCTCCTCTATTGTTTCGTCTCTTAATATAGGAACCTAAACCAATATAGTATAAACAGAGAGGATGAAGGAGAGGTAGCTACATAAGACTCTCGACATGCACTCTCTCCCTCTAATTCTCCCTCTCCCTCTCCTTCCCTCTCCCTCTCCCTCCCCCATTCCTTCTCCTTCTCCCTCTCCATCTCCCTCTCCTTCTCCCTCTCCTTCACCCTCTCCCTCTCCTATTCCTTCTTCTTCTCTCTCCCTCTCCCTCTCCCTCTCCCATTCCTTCACCCTCTCCCTCTCCCTTTCCCTCTCCCTCTCCCTCTCCCTTTCCCTTTCCCTTTCCCTCTCCCTCTCCCTCTCCCTTTCCCTTTCCCTCTCCCTCTCCCTCTCCCTCTCCCTCCCCCATTCCTTCTCCTTCTCCCTCTCCCTCTCCTTCTCCCTCTCCTTCTCCCATTCCCTCTCCTTCACCCTCTCCCTCTCCTATTCCTTCTTCTTCTCTCTCCCTCTCCCTCTCCCTCTCCCATTCCTTCACCCTCTCCGTCTCCCTCTCCCTTTCCCTTTCCCACTCCCTCTCCCTCTCCCATTCCTTCACCCTCTCCCTCTCCCTTTCCCTCTCCCTCTCCCTCTCCCTCTCCCTCTCCCTCTCCCTCTCCAGCACTACTCACAGCGTGCATGTCCAGTGTATCCACACTGAGGTCGAAGGCTGTGAGGTTCATGGTTTGGAACACCTCCATGAGGGTCTGTCCCTTGCCTCTTTCCACATGCACTATCTCCCCTGGATACTTCTTCATGGCCCTCTTGATGAACCTCAGCAGGTGTTTCTGGTTCATACAGGATGAGGCGTGGATGTGGGTGTCCACCTGGGTGCGCAACAAGGAACCAGATACAGACACAGATTAAGCTGTTATTTGGCACTTCGTCATTCAAAATGAAGATGTGAATATTCTATGTATTTTTTTTTTTTTACCTTTATTTAACTGGGCAAGTCAGTTAAGAACAAATGGCTCACATCTAGCATCAGACCGAACCTCTGTCACGAGGCTCAAGAAATACGCAACACTCGGAGGGCATCGGCCTGAGCAAGGCTCTGTGTATCTTTCAAAATCTTGGTCACATAATGAGCAGTTATTTAGGGTGCAAGATTATATGTAGATCACTGATTCTGCGTAGCGGACAGTGGAGGACAGTATAGCTCACGCATGGTCCTCTTCAACACGCTAATTGAGGACTCACCTTGCGTATGTTATAGAAATCTCTGTGAGGAACTTTCTTCTGGGCTGCCAGCTCCTTCATCTCATTCAGCAGGATGTGCATCTGGAACTTAGAACTCAGGTACTGTAAGCGACGGTAACAGAACGACTTCCTGTGAAGGCAGGAAGTGAACAACAGACACAACGTCAGTTGGTTCCGACTGATAACAGAAAGCACACCGTCAGGAGTAACTGACAGACGACTCTCGGGTTCTGTCATCATGATGTTCTGTATCTGGAGAAGATTTTCTTCTTGACAGAATGGCCATTACAGAAACCTTAGGTTTGGTCCGATCTGTAGCTCCGTAGCACGATTTAAATTGAAAGTTGGAATTGAGCCTACATATGCTGTGTTTACCGTAAATGCAGTCTCCGCTAATGCGGGAACATTGCCTTTAAATATCTGTCACGCTGCAGCGCAAGTCTTCAGCGCTACGGATTGAATCAACACTACCACATGTGTACCATCAGAGGTACGTTAACTCACACAGGTCCGTTGATGATGAGGGCCGTCATGACGTTCATATCAGCGATGTACTCCGATAGGTCTGGGTAGGGCAGCTCCAACTCTGTAGACCTGACATGGCAGCACACAGGCCTTTAACACCGTCTCGATAGCACACAGCCAACAAACTAAAAGGCACTGTCACAAATAGTATTTTCATAATGATGAACTTATAAACAACCTAAGATGTACGGTTGCTAGGCATTGGCATGTTTATAACCACGGTAACAATTTATCTAAAGCCAATAGGTATATTGCTTGACAACTTGTTATGAGCACGTATGAGCCTTTACGATGTGCTATAATAAGGCTAACACTATGATATGTTGAGAGTTAATTGATGTGTCTCACGTGTCCATGCTGTCCTTATTAGTGTAGATATGGACGACACCGTTTACCATCTTGCAGCCGTAGCCTATATCAGGAGGCATACAGGCAGGGTCCTGGTTCTCGTAGGGGTGAGTGGCTGAGACGGGAGGGTGGACCGTCTGGTCTAAGTCTAGAATAGAATATAGTACAATAGAATAGAATCAAATAGAATAGAATTAAATAGATTAGAATAGAATCAAATAGAATATAATCAAATAGAATAGAATCAAATAGAATAGAATTAAATAGAATAGAATAGAATTAAATAGAATAGAACTAAATAGAATAGAATAGAATTAAATAGAATAGAATCAAATAGAATAGAATCAAATAGAATAGAATCAAATAGAATAGAATAAAATAGAATCAAATAGAACGTTACTAAAGTCTGTGTCCGTCAGACACCGCCATTCTATTTACCCAAACATTTGGGATGGAATGGGAATGCACAGAGCCAAACTAAACATTTATTTACACGCTGAATTTCAGTGATGAAAATTCTCCTACACTGAGTGATAGTCTGATCTAGCAGGAGGTAGAGGGGGAATAGCACATGTGAAACCATGTCTTCATTTTTTACCTTTATTTCACTAGGCAAGTCAGTTAAAACCTCTTAAGGATCTCTACATATCGGTGTCCCACCCTCTTGACGGTTGAGCAAATGTGCGCTAATGTGATTAGCATGACGTTGTAAGTAACAATAAAATGTGTTACTGCTTCTTCACCTGCATTGCTTCTTCACCTGCATTGCTTCTTCACCTGCATTGCTTCTTCACCTGCATTGCTTCTTCACCTGCATTGCTTCTTCACCTGCATTGCTTCTTCACCTGCATTGCTTCTTCACCTGCATTGCTTCTTCACCTGCATTGCTTCTTCACCTGCATTGCTTCTTCACCTGCATTGCTTCTTCACCTGCATTGCTTCTTCACCTGCATTGCTTCTTCACCTGCATTGCTTCTTCACCTGCATTGCTTCTTCACCTGCATTGCTTCTTCACCTGCATTGCTTCTTCACCTGCATTGCTTCTACACCTGCATTGCTTCTTCACCTGCATTGCTTCTTCACCTGCATTGCTTCTTCACCTGCATTGCTTCTACACCTGCATTGCTTCTACACCTGCATTGCTTCTTCACCTGCATTGCTTCTTCACCTGCATTGCTTCTTCACCTGCATTGCTTCTTCACCTGCATTGCTTCTTCACCTGCATTGCTTCTTCACCTGCATTGCTTCTACACCTGCATTGCTTCTTCACCTGCATTGCTTCTTCACCTGCATTGCTTCTTCACCTGCATTGCTTCTTCACCTGCATTGCTTCTTCACCTGCATTGCTTCTTCACCTGCATTGCTTCTTCACCTGCATTGCTTCTTCACCTGCATTGCTTCTTCACCTGCATTGCTTCTTCACCTGCATTGCTTCTACACCTGCACTGCTTGCTGTTTGGGGTTTTAGGCTGGGTTTCTGTACAGCACTTCGAGATATTAGCTGATGTACGAAGGGCTATATAAAATAAACTTGATTTGATTTGATTTCCCAGGACATGGACATATCTGATATGGGCACAAAGCTTAAATTCTTGTTAATCTAACTGCACTGTCCAATTTACCATAGCTATTACAGTGAAGGAATACCATGCTATTGTTTGAGGAGAGTGCACAATTATGAACTTGAAAATGCATGAATAAACCAATTAGGCACATTTGGGCAGTCTTGATACAACATTTTGAATAGATATGCAATGGTTCATTGGATCAGTCTAAAACTTTGCTCATACACTGCTGCCATCTAGTGGCCAAAGTCTGAATTGCGCCTGGGCTGGAATAATACATTATGGCCTTGTCTTGCATTTCAAGGATGTTTTTTTCTTTGTATTATCTTTTACCAGATCTAATGTGTTATATTCTCCTACAGTAATTTCACATTTCCACAAACTTCAAAGTGTTTCCTTTCAAATGGTATCAAGAATATGCATATCCTTGCTTCAGGTCCTGAGCTACATTCATTTAGATTTGGGTATGTCATATTAGGCGAAAATTGGGGAAAAAAGGGCAGATCCTTAAGAGGTTTTTAAGAACAGATTCTTATTTACAATGAAGGCCTACCCCGGCCCAACCCGGACGACGCTAGGCCAATTATGCCCCCCCCCTATGGGACTCCCAATCAGGGCCGGATGTGATGCATTCTGGATGTAGGTAGGTAGATAGGTAGGTAGGTAGGTAGGTGGGTAGGTAGGTAGGTAGGTAGGTAGTTAGTAGGTAGGTAGGTAGGTAGGTGGGTAGGTAGGTAGGTAGGTAGGTAGGTAGGTAGGTAGGTAGGTAAGTAGGTAGGTAGGTAGGTAGGTAGGTAGGTGGGTGGGTAGGTAGGTAGGTAGGTAGGTAGGTAGGTGGGTGGGTAGGTAGGTAGGTAGGTAGGTAGGTAGGTAGTGTATGTATGTAGGTATTTATGTACGTGTGTGTACTCTACCTGCAGTAACAGAAGTCTCAGGTATCTCCTCGTAGATGCCCATATCTAGTGGTCTGTCACTGAGCTCCTCCAGGTAGCTGGCTGTGGTCCGACAGAAGCTCTGCATGGACAGGCCGATGTACTTCTCCCTGATGAACAAGGCCTTCACTACACACTTAGCAGCATCCAGCAGGTCTGTGAAGGGAACCTGGGAGGGAGGGGGCGTGGAGAGAGAGAGGGCACAAGTTAGTACTGCCAGTCTTACTTCTAGCCTCCTACTACCGGAGGAATCCGCTTCGAAGAAACACGTAACGTGTCGGACGGTTGGCTGCTTGTGGTAAAATCCAAGTGGAGAGAAACACACGTTTTTACATAGGACCTGTATCCAACGCCATTAATCAAAGCCAGGGAACCTTACTGAATAGAACTCAAGGTGTTGAACCGTGTTGAAAGCGGTAATTTTTTTTTTCTTTTTTTGGGGGGGGGGGGGGATATTTTTGTGACCTACCCCACATTTCTCCTCTCCAGAGATGGCGACCCGCTGGTACTCCTTCTCTCCTTCTCGCTCCATCTCCTTGGGGTACAGGTCCATGAATGCCTGGCTCTGCTCCTTCAGGTATCTAACACACCATAATAATGTTTATTCTATAACGTTTGTTCTATTCTACTGAGCCATTTACTTTATGTTTCCTGTTCTTATCTTTTATTGTTTCTTATTGTTGTTGCATTTGTCCCGAAGGAACCTGCAAGTAAGCATTTCATTGGACGGTGTATCCCACGTGTATCCCATGTGTATCCCGTGTGTATCCCATGTGTATCCCATGTGTATCCCGTGTGTATCCCGTGTGTATCCCATGTGTATCCCATGTGTATCCCGTGTATATCCCGTGTATATCCCGTGTGTATCCCATGTGTATCCCGTGTGTATCCCATGTGTATCCCATGTGTATCCCGTGTATATCCCGTGTGTATCCCGTGTGTATCCCATGTGTATCCCATGTGTATCCCGTGTGTATCCCGTGTGTATCCCGTGTGTATCCCGTGTGTATCCCGTGTGTATCCCGTGTGTATCCCATGTGTATCCCATGTGTATCCCGTGTGTATCCCGTGTGTATCCCATGTGTATCCCATGTGTATCCCGTGTGTATCCCATGTGTATCCCATGTGTATCCCGTGTGTATCCCGTGTGTATCCCGTGTGTATTCCGTGTATATCCCGTGTGTATCCCATGTGTATCCCGTGTGTATTCCGTGTGTATTCCGTGTGTATTCCGTGTGTATCCCGTGTATATCCCGTGTGTATCCCGTGTGTATCCCATGTGTATCCCGTGTGTATCCCATGTGTATCCCGTGTGTATCCCATGTGTATCCCGTGTGTATCCCGTGTGTATCCCATGTGTATTCCGTGTGTATCCCGTGTGTATCCCATGTGTATCCCGTGTGTATCCCGTGTATATCCCGTGTGTATCCCGTGTGTATCCCATGTGTATCCCGTGTGTATCCCGTGTGTATCCCGTGTGTATCCCGTGTGTATCCCGTGTGTATCCCATGTGTATCCCATGTGTATCCCGTGTGTATCCCGTGTGTATCCCATGTGTATCCCGTGTGTATCCCGTGTGTATTCCGTGTGTATCCCGTGTGTATCCCGTGTGTATCCCGTGTGTATCCCGTGTGTATCCCGTGTGTATTCCGTGTATATCCCGTGTGTATCCCATGTGTATCCCATGTGTATTCCGTGTGTATTCCGTGTGTATTCCGTGTGTATTCCGTGTGTATCCCGTGTATATCCCGTGTGTATCCCGTGTGTATCCCATGTGTATCCCGTGTGTATCCCATGTGTATTCCGTGTGTATCCCATGTGTATTCCGTGTGTATTCCGTGTGTATTCCGTGTGTATTCCGTGTGTATCCCGTGTGTATCCCGCGTGTATCCCGTACTTACGACTAATAAAACTTGAAACTTAATGATGACTATTATTATATTATAAAGAGGGAATTGAGACTGTGTATAGACCGTGGTAGCCTGCTGAGCTCAAGGGAGATGTGACCAACCAGGATTCAAACCCAAGGTCTTCTGCATGCCACGAGACTGTGCTAGCCCACTTAGCTAAAACCTAAGCTAATATTAGCTTAGGGATGTAAGTCTCCTTACTGTACTCACTCTAGGTCAGTAGCTAACGGAGCTAATGGGAGTCTCCTTACTGTACTCACTCTAGGTCAGCAGCTAGCGTAGCTAATGTGAGTCTCCTTACTCTACTCACTCTAGGTCAGTAGCTAACGGAGCTAATGTGAGTCTCCTTACTGTACTCACTCTAGGTCAGTAGCTAACGGAGCTAATGGGAGTCTCCTTACTGTACTCACTCTAGGTCAGTAGCTAGCGTAGCTAATGGGAGTCTCTTTACTGTACTCACTCGAAGTCAGTAGCTAGCGTAGCTAATGGGAGTCTCCTTACTGTACTCACTCTAGGTCAGTAGCTAGCGTAGCTAATGGGAGTCTCCTTACTGTACTCACTCGAAGTCAGTAGCTAGCGTAGCTA